>NC_134402.1:215150932-215403432 GCF_038048845.1 Mixophyes fleayi | reverse complement strand
CAGTAACCGTTAGCTGCACCATTATAATCGGCCACAAAAATTTATTGTGGGATTCTGCCTTGATAAACGCCAGCCAAATAAGTCCTAGTCCTGCTCAAGTCTTGACCAGCCATATCCGGACTATTTCCCAAGTGGTTCTGGACCTATCTCCCGGTTTATCTGCTCAGGAGGAACCCTCAAAGTCCTCAACCCTGGCACCTACAGTTGAGCCCAAGCTAAATTTACTGGATAGGTTCTCTGGGGACCGAAGACTATTCTGCAACTTCGAATAAAGTTATAGGCTATACTTTTTAAAACTTAATTTTTCAGGCACTGAATAACAGAGGGTTGAAATCATTATTTCTCTTCTCCAGGGCATTCCTCAGTCTTGGGCTTTCAGTTTCTATGTGAGTAATCCTGACGTACAATCTGTTGATGCGTCCTTTACCGCCCCCCGGGTTTACTCTATGATGACCCTGATCAGCGGACTGCAGAAGAGAACTGTGCTGAGTTCAGCCAATGGTCTACTTATAGCAAATGGAAAGACCCTGCACTCCGCAGTTAATTTCACCTTCAATTGTTAGAGCAAATCAAAGACTCCCTGGTGCAATATCCTTCGCCAACTTCATTGGAGAGTCTTAAGTAGTTGCTGATTAAGATCGACTGAAGGATTAAAGAAAGGAAAGCTGAGAAGAATGTATCAACATCATCCTGTACCCCTTCAGGTTTTTTTTGTGCACCTTTGGATTTTTCTGGACCCATGCAACTGGGGACTTTTCGTCTCTTCCCTGAGGAAAGATCTATATGACGCTCCCCGGGCCATCTCCTTTTCTCCAGCCCTAACAAGGCTGGTAAAGATCAGGCCAAGGTGTTAAGGAGGAGGTACGCCTAGGTTTTCATATATGCGTTCGAGAGATGTGATAGACGCAAATCTAACAGCAATAATATTGGTCCCGTAAGATATTAGGGTTAGCCAATTCCTTCGTTTGATAAGATATATGTAAATACAACATAAAGCACTCTAATTACGGTCATGTAAGAACATGGATCATGAAGTGTATTGGAATATGTATGGATATGCACCTATTTAATGGAGAGGATTGTGTTATTATTAGAGATGAGCGCACTCGGATTTTGTGAATCCGAGCCCACCCGAACCTTTCCGATCCGAGTCGGATCCGAGACAGATCCGGGTATTGGCGCCAAATGAAAACTTGAAACCGAGGCTCTGAGTCATAATCCCGCTGTCGGATCTCGCGATACTCGGATCCTATAAATTCCGTGCTAGTCGCCGCCATCTTCACTCGGGCATTGAACAGGGTAGAGGGAGGGTGTGTTAGGTGGTCCTCTGTCCTAGTAGATCTCGTGCTGTGCTGTTTAGTTCTGTGCTGTGCTGTTCTGTGCTGTGTTCTGCAGTATCAGTCCAGTGGTGCTGTGTGCTGTGCTCTGTCAATTTTGAGTTCAGTGGTGCTGCTGGGTCCTGTGCTGTGTCCTGTTCAGTCCAGTGGTGCTGTGTCCTGTGCTCTGTGCTTCTAAGGGCATAGTTATTTCCCCATTATTCCCAAGTGTTTTAAAAAATAAATAAAAAATTATAAAAGAAAATACAAAAAATAATTTAAAAAAAATTTAATTACAACAAAATTTGCAAAACCAATCCTGCAGTATAAGCCCATTGGTAATGCAATATTATATTACCAAGTTCACTGATTCAGCAGTATAAGTCCAGTGGTACTGCTATTACAAAGTTCACTGATTCAGCAGTATAAGTCCAGTGGTACTAATATTACAAAGTTCACTGATTCAGCAGTATAAGTCCAGTGGTACTGATATATTACAAAGTTCACTGATTCAGCAGTATAAGTCCAGTGGTACTGCTATTACAAAGTTCACTGATTCAGCAGTATAAGTCCAGTGGTACTGCTATTACAAAGTTCACTGATTCAGCAGTGTATAAGTCCAGTGGTACTGCTATTACAAAGTTCACTGATTCAGCAGTGTATAAGTCCAGTGATACTGCTATTACAAAGTTCACTGATTCAGCAGTGTATAAGTCCAGTGGTACTGCTATTACAAAGTTCACTGATTCAGCAGTATTAGTCCAGTGGTACTGCTATTACAAAGTTCACTGATTCAGCAGTGTATAAGTCCAGTGGTACTGCTATTACAAAGTTCACTGATTCAGCAGTATAAGTCCAGTGGTACTGCTATTACAAAATTCACTGATTCAGCAGTGTATAAGTCCAGTGGTACTGCTATTACAAAGTTCACTGATTCAGCAGTATAAGTCCAGTGGTACTGCTATTACAAAGTTCACTGATTCAGCAGTATAAGTCCAGTGGTACTGCTATTACAAAGTTCACTGATTCAGCAGTGTATAAGTCCAGTGGTACTGATATTACAAAGGTCACTGATTCAGCAGTATAAGTCCAGTGGTACTGCTATTACAAAGTTCACTGATTCAGCAGTGTATAAGTCCAGTGGTACTGATATTACAAAGGTCACTGATTCAGCAGTATAAGGCCAGTGGTACTGCTATTATAAAGTTCACTGATTCAGCAGTATAAGTCCAGTGGTACTGCTATTACAAAGTTCACTGATTCAGCAGTGTATAAGTCCAGTGGTACTGCTATTACAAAGTTCACTGATTCAGCAGTGTATAAGTCCAGTGGTACTGCTATTACAAAGTTCACTGATTCAGCAGTACAAGTCCAGTGGTACTGCTATTACAAATTTCACTGATTCAGCAGTGTATAAGTCCAGTGGTACTGCTATTACAAAGTTCACTGATTCAGCAGTATAAGTCCAGTGCTACTCTCCTGTGCCGCATATAATTTTTAAAGACTTTGCCGAGTGTGTGTGTGGCTTAGGGGTACGCTCTCTTGTGCTACATATAATGGAAAACCAAAATTTGGAGGATAAAGTAGGGAAAGATCAAGACCCACTTCCTCCTAATGCTGAAGCTGCTGCCACTAGTCATGACATAGACGATGAAATGCCATCAACGCCGTCTGGCAAGCCCGATGCCCAATCTCCTAGTACAGGGCATGTAAAATCCAAAAAGCCCAAGTTCTCAAAAAATAGCAAAAAGAGAAAATTAAAATCATCTGAGGAGAAACGTAAAGTTGGCAATATGCCATTTACAACACGTAGTGGCAAGGAACGGCTTAGGCCCTGGCCCGTGTTCATGACTAGTGGTCCAGCTTCACCCAAGGATCTAAGCCCTCCTCCTCCCCCCCCTACAAAAAATTTAACAGAGTTATGCTGTCAGTAACAACAACAAAACAGCAAAGAACTCTGCCTTCTAAACAGATGACATCACAAATCCCCAAGGCAAGTCCAAGGGTGTTGTTGGTTGTGAACCCTGACCTTCCCATCACTGTACGGGAAGAGGTGACTCCATCCAGCATTTGCAGCACGCCCTCTGCATATGCTGGAAAGATCACCCACAGTCCAGTTACAGATTTGGCTAATGAAGGTGTGAATGTTGTACACCGGGAGGAGGATATTGATGTAGCTGGCGCTGAGGAGGATGTTGATGATTATGATGCAGACAGATACCAAATTGCCTTTCTCAATTTCTATTTATATTCTAGATTATATAACGGCTGAATAGTTTTCTGTTTTACTCCTAGTGGAGAGGGGATCTGATGCAGACAGATACCAAACTGCCTTTGTCCATTTCTTTGTATATTTGAATTTCTAGTTCTACAGTCTATGCAGGCTGCTTTATTTATATTCAACTACAAGTGTAGGGCGGGGGGGGGGGGGGGGGGGGCATAGATAGCCACCAAAGTAACGTGGTCCATTTAATTTCACTTTCTAGCTCCACAGTCTGTGCAGCCTGCTTTTTTTATCTTCAAAGTATTTATATTTACAAGCCTTGCAATCTAAATTAACTAGAGATAGTGACGTGGTAGAACTCCAAAAGGCAGTTTGGAAGCCCCTGTACAAACTGGCTCTATTTTTTAACTGAGTTGTCCCCCCTCCAGTGTGTACTCGGAAAGAGTTTTTAGTGCAGCGGGGAACCTGGTCAGTGAGTGGCGAAGGAGGTTGCTTCCTCACAACGTTGAAAAAATGATGTTTATAAAAATGAATTATCAATTCCTCAATGAAGTACAGCACTGCCCTCCAGACAGTACAGAGGGACCTGTGGTTGTGGAGTCCAGCGGGGACGAATTGATAATGTGTGAGGAGGAGGAAGTACACACTGTAGGGGAAGAGGAATCAGAGGTTGAGGATGAGGACGACATCTTTCCTCAGTAGAGCCTGTTTAGTTTGTACAGGGAGAGATGAATTGTTTTATTGGTGTGGGGGCCCAAACAAACCAATCATTTCAGCCACAGTTGTTTGGTAGGCCCTGTCGCTGAAATGATTGGTTTGTTAAAGTGTGCATGTCCTATTTCAACAACTATTTTTTTGGCATTATGTGACCATTCAACAGTCGTTTGCCATGTTCAAAAAGTAAAAGAAAATGCCATCAAATTCAATAAATTAAATCAAAAGTTAAATGCCCTGTCATTATTTAAAACAAGAGGTTTTGACGTGCTAGAATTAGTGTAGTGTTAAGATGTTATAAACACTACACTTCGAACTTGGAGGAGGTATTGTGGCCCCGGTATCAAATTGGGTACCGGGGCCACCCCACTACGCAGTCCAGATACTTGTTTAGTGGAATTCTGACCAGTTGAGGGTGTATTTATTTTATTGTGGCCCCGGTATCAAATTGGGTACCGGGGCCACCCCACTACGCAGTCCAGATACTTGTTTGGTGGAATTCTGACCAGTTGAGGGTGTATTTATTTTATTGTGGCCCCGGTATCAAATTGGGTACCGGGGCCACCCCACTACGCGGACCAGATACTTGTTTGGTGGAATTCTGACCAGTTGAGGGTGTATTTATTTTATTGTGGCCCCGGTATCAAATTGGGTACCGGGGCCACCCCAATACGCAGTCCAGATACTTGTTTGGTGGAATTCTGACCAGTTGAGGGTTTTATTATTATATTGTGGGGACCACTCTATACCACACTACCACTCTATCCCACTTTAATACTTTAATTCTATTTAATACTTTAATTCTATTACTAATTCCCATAAAGAGGAACTGCAGCTTCTATTTAATATTTTGATTCTATTAGTAGTTACCATAAAGAGGAACAAATTAAACAAATTTTACCAAAAGTATAATATGACTTACAAACACTACACTTGAAAGATGGTGCCTTTAAATAAAAAAAAGTCAGTCTTCATTGCACGACTATGTGCAACAGGGACAGTTTTTTGGTTTACAAAGTCAACCAATAACACTTCGACCCTGTCTGTCTTTAACATACTTGATGGGATCTCAATGATGAATGGTCTGTACCATGGTTGGAGGAGGTATTGTGGCCCTGGTACCAAATTGGGTACCGGGGCCACTCCTTTATGCAGTCCAGATAGAGGTGTATCAGATATTAAACAACGTTGACTGTTGCTGCAAAATTTTTAAATAATATTGTGGGGAACACTACACTACGCAGTCCATAAACTTTTTGGGTGGAATTCAGCTGTCATTTTGTAGAAGGTACTAAATAAATGAAAGCTAGAATCTGATTGGTTGCTATAGGCAACATCCCCACTTTTTCAAACCCACAGCTTAGTAAATCTAGCCCCAGGGCTCTGTTGGGGCTGTATCAATCCTTCCACTTCTTAACGACATTGGCTGTATGTTTGGGGTTGTTGTCTTGCTGCAGAATAAAGTTGGAGCCAATCGGAAGGCTCCCTGATTGTATTGAATGATGGATAAGTACTTGCCTGTATTTATCAGCATTGATGACACCATTAATCCTGACCAAATCAGGACTAATGGTGTACATATGCTGATATGCAGCCCCAAACCTATACTATGCTTCACTGTTGCCTGCAGACAGTGATTGTTCTGTCTTCACTATAGTCTTCTCTTTAGCCTGCATATAATCAGACAGACAGCATAACCACTCCTACTTCAATGTTGTTTATTCAAATAGTTAAGAATGTTATAATTCAAGTGGTAAAACTGTAATACAGAAATAAGGAAATACATTTAAAGCATGAACAAATGTATTGTAATGCAAACATGAAAACACATGGCAAAAGTGCATAACTAGGGAGCAATCTTACCATTGATGCTGTGCTAAGGGGAGAGATATACTGCACCTCTTGCTTCTAGCATGTAATATCTAAAATGGAGGCTTGTTGCTCCCATGGTGCTTTGGTGAATAAACTACAGAGGCTCTGAGAGTTCAATTTAAGTTAATGCCAAGCTGACCACTAGAGTTTACACAGAATACATACATATATAAATACATAACTGCTGAAGGCATAACACTCCCCGCCTGGTATCAATTGATGCCACCACTTAAGTCCTCCAAAGGTAACAACAAGATTAGCTCAGATACTGGTCTAAGAAATAACTTAGTCTCTCCGTGCTTGCAAATCTTGACCTCGACCTTACGGATCTTCCCATCTTTGCTTGGGAATGTCTTAGTGACAAGACTTAAAGGCCACTCATTGCGCTGTGATTGACAAACTCTGAAGAGCACAACGTCACCAGGTTTTAAGTTAGGTTTGGAAACTTGCCACTTGTCCCTTGATTGCAGCGTAGAGATGTACTGTCTCTTCCACCTGTCCCAGAAAGTGTTTGCAAGACTTTGTACTTGCCTCCATTGACATTTATATAAGTCTTTGGTGTTGAACTCTCCAGGAGGAGCATGGATAGTCCCAGTTTTCTGGGTAAGAAGAGTGGCAGGAGTAAGCAAGAATGGGTCTTCTGGGTTATTAGAAACTGAAGTCAGAGGTCTAGCATTGACAATAGCTGAGACTTCAGCCATGAAGGTTGTTAAACACTCGTGAGTGAGTCTTGCAGTTCCTACTTGTAGGAAGATGGAATCAAGGATTCTGCGAAATATGCCGATCATTCTCTCCCAGGTCCCTCCCCTAGAGAAGAATGAGGTGGGTTGAAGGTCCATGCACAACCCTGTTCACCAACGTTAGAAAAAGGGAGTTTCTGTACTAAGCCTGTCTGCTGGAAGATTGGCCATTTTCTGAGTTTGAGAAGTACCACGAAGTCTGCGACAAGTGATACATTTGAAGATTATGTTACTTACACGTCGTTTTGCTCCAATAATCCAGAACCCAGCTGATCGTAGAGCCCCTTCGGTAAATAATCGTCCCTGATGTTTGACTTCATTGTGATAGTGTTGCACAATTAAAGAAGTAACGTGGTGACTTCCAGGAATGATTAATGGATGTTTCTCATTGAATCCTAAGTTTGCTTCTTCAAGGCGGCCTCCTACTCTCAGCAAATTATGCTTGTCGAGGAATGGGTCTAGCTTCTTCAGGACGCTGTCCCTAAGAATAGGTTTTCCACTGGTAATACAGTCAACCTCTTTAGTATAGGCTTGACGTTGCACAACACGGATAATGAGGTTCTTGGATTGTTGTGTCTCTGTTACTATGTAAGTATCTTGACAGTGATGCCAACCCTTACATCCATTTGCATTTACAGGTGTGGCATTTTTAAATGACCGAGCTATGTGGGTTAGGCAAGTAAAAGCTCTGACAAGTGATTTCCAAGTTGAGAACCTTTGAAATCTGTGAGGCTCCAATTGACAATCTGAAATTGTGGTATGGATTGTAGTCACTTGTGTACGGATTTCAACATCTGAGTCTGCGTCTACTAACTCAAATGTGTGACTTTCTTGATTGTTCCAATCTGCTTTGTACAGGAATTCAGGTCCTGTGAGCCATGAAGTGTATTTAAGGAGATTGGCTGTGACAGCTCTTGTAGCGTGGTCTGCAACATTGTGAAAAGTAGATACATAGTGCCACTGTTTTGGATTGGTAGATTTCCTAATCCGTAGCACTCGATTGCTGACATAAACATGAAATCGTCTGGTCTCATTGTTAATGTAGCCTAACACTACTTTACTGTCTGTGTAGAATTCTGCTTCTGCAAGCTTAATAGGCAACTCAGATGAGATGAGTTCAGCTAACTCAACAGCTAGTACTGCAGCACAAAGTTCCAGTCTGGGTACGGTGTGCTCTGGTTGTGGTGCTAACTTTGCTTTGCCCATAACAAACCCGATATGACATTGTCCTTTTATGTCCACAGTTTTAAGATATGTAACAGCTGCTATTGCCTTAACTGAAGCATCTGAGAATGCACAAAGTCTCTGGTTCTGTACCTCTGTATCTTTGAGGATGGGAGCTATCTCAGCATGGCCATTCTCTAATATTTTGTTCATGAAAGAGAAGAAGTGATCTCTCATCTCTGGTTTCCTGTGAAAGTTACGTTTAAGTGAAGAGAAGCGTTTAAGTACTTGTTCTCTGTTGTTAGGTAGGCGAGGTCTGTGGGTTCTAAAAGGTAGAGGTGCAACCCAGCTGTTTGCCTCATCTTTGACTAGTTCATTCTGCATTATTTCTAAGAATTGTTTGTCCTCAATTGACATTGCCACCTGATCATCCTTCTGTGTTCTTTGGAAGACTGTGCACCCTAGATGATCTTGGTAGTTGTCACAGACGTGATTGTCACTAGAGGAGTCTATGACAGGAAAGTGTGGCAATTCTTTTATGAGAAAGCGATTGTGACATGGTTGGAAAATAGAAGGACGTCCATTTTCCAAGGTATGGGTAAGCATGCTGTTAACAGGAGATGGTCTGTGTACGTTTCCCAGACATACATCTCCTATTATGACCCATCCCAGATCTAGTCGTTGAGCATAAGGTGCATTGTATGGACCGTTGATCTGGCTTCTGACTTTGTGGACCCCTAAGATATCTCTCCCTATGCGTAGAACTATCTGGGCTTGAGGGTCCAGTTCTGGTAACAGGTGTGCTATACGTTTCAAGTGTGCATGATGAATAGTTGCATCTGGTGTAGGAATTTCAGACCTGTTATCTGGGATCTGGTTGCACTCAGTGATAGTTGGTAAGGGAAGACAAGTCTTTCCGTCCATGGACTCGACTTGATAGCCAGTAAGCTCTCCTCCCTGTTGTCTCAAAACTCCCTGCACAAGTCTTTAAGGAGTAAGGAGTGTTGGGGCCTTTGATACTAAAGATTTCAAAGAAGGTTGATCTGGCTAGAGACTTGTTACTTTGATCGTCTAGGATTGCATAGAGTTTGACAGCTTTGTCTGGCTGGCCCTTTGGGTAAACTCTTACTAAACAGATTTTGGAACAAGATCTGCCTCTTATGGCTTCTTTGCAGACTTCAGTACATTGTGAAGTGATCTCTGGTGTGACTGTAGTAGTGTTCCTTCCCTCTCCACTGTGCTCCCCGCCATGCTCGGTGCCGCTGTGATTGTGTAATAAAGTCCATGGCGGAGGCCCAGGGTGTAGAGCTGTGTTGTGATCTGTGCTGTTGCACTCTGTGCAGTTGACACTGACCTTACAGTCCTTGGCGAAGTGGGATGTTGAAGAGCAGCACTTATAGCAGATGTCGTTTTCTCGAAGGAAGGTTTTGCGATTCTCCAGGGACTTCTCTCTGAATGTTCTGCATTTCAGGAGAGGATGTGGTCTCTGATGTAGAGGACACTGTTTGCTAGGATCCTTGTCTTTAGTCTCTTGACTGGTATATCTGGAAGACCTGTGGAAGGAATCTGGAGGATACACATTAGTCTTGTGAACTGCAACTGATGTTTTGCGTGGGCTAGGTGGTATTGGGGTAGCACCTGATAGGGTAAAGGCAAAACTAGGATCGTTTCTGACTTTAGCTAGCTGGTTTACAAAGTCCACGAAAACAGAGAATGGGGGAAATGGCACATTGTTCCGCTGTTTGTATTTGGAGCCATGGTTGACCCACTGTTCCTGCAGATTGTAAGGTAGCTTTTGAACTATGGGGTTAATGCCTCTAGCTGTGTCAAGGTAGGCAAGTCCTGGTAAGTCTCCTTCAGACTTGGCTATTTGAAGCTCCATTAATAAATCACTCAGTTCTCTAAGTCTCTGGTAGCCCTTGTTAGGTAATCTAGGGAAATCATCAATTCTTTTGAATAGTGCACCTTCTATTGCTTCTGGTGAGCCATAACATTCATCAAGTCTATCCCAGATCATTTTAAGGCCAGACTCTGGGTAGTTTATATTAATTGCTCTGATCCTTTTAGCATGTTCAACAGACTCATTTCCAAGCCATTTTATTAAGAGGTCTATCTCCTCGCTATATGAAAGGTCTAAGCCTGTGATTGCATTTAGGAAGGAGGATCGCCAAGCTCTGAAGCTCTCAGGTCAATCATTAAACTTTGAAAGTCCTTGTGTTACTAGCTCTCGTCGTGCAAGAAACTTGGCAAAGTCTAGTGTGTCCTGGTTGGCTCTAGGATGTGCTGTCGGTGTATGAACATAGTGAGCAAGTGGTGTGTGGTCATACCTGCTAGGATTGTCTGTTTCCAGCCGGCTTGTGTCATGCCACTTTTGTCTGCAGGAGGCGCTGCCTTTTAACAGACTCAAACTCTGGGCGTGGGGGAGGGATGTCCCTCGTGGTTTCACCTTGTGTAGAATTCTCTTGCTTGTAAATTTGCCGGTTTGTTGTTCACATGTGGTTGCACTGTACAGCGTGTTAGACTTTTCTCACTGATAAAGTCTGTTTGCATACCTTGTGCTTCTGGAGGGTTGCTACTCATTTTGGAGACTTGATGGACATATTCTGATGTGCGTTGCAGAGGATCTTGGGATCCGAGCTCTGAGTCAAGTACATTGATGTTGCCTTTTATATCAGGGTGATCTGCAGTCTCCAAGAAGTCTGCTTCAGCAATGGCAGCTGCGGCTTCCTTTTCTGCAGCAAGCTTTTCCATAATTGCCTCTAAGCGTAATTTCTCTACTGTCATTTCTGCCTCCTGACGTGATTTCTCTATTTTCAATTGCATTTCTTGCTCTGCAAAGTTGACGCGTACTTTTGCGGCAACAGCTTTTGCGCGGGCAAAGATGGCTGCATTGCTGACAGATGAGGATGTTGAGGAAGCAGAGGTTTGAGATCTTGTTTTGTATGAAGGTCTCGTTTTCTGCGACATGATGTTGAGAGGTAGGTGTTTGACTGTATAGAAATCACTATATTGCAGTATACAGGGAACTGCATATACTGAGTGCCAGTTTCTGAGAAGTCAGAGTGTTGACTCCTTTAAGTAGGTGCTTGACTATGCAGGAACTGCTCTATTGCTGAATCAGGATGGCTGCACTGACAATTTGTAAATTTCTGTGAAGTCAAGTGGCTGTACTCCTCTTGCTGAGTGGCCACTGTGTTGCAGACTGTGTAGAAAACTGTTAAGTTTGTCATATGCAGATAACTGAGCTGGCAGTGTAGCAGGACTGTTAATCAGAATATATGTGTTCCACTCGCTGACAGCCAATGTTTTACTGTTCTGTCTTCACTATAGTCTTCTCTTTAGCCTGAATATAATCAGACAGACAGCATAACCACTCCTACTTCAATGTTGTTTATTCAAATAGTTAAGAATGTTATAATTCAAGTGGTAAAACTGTAATACAGAAATAAGGAAATACATTTACAACATGAACAAATGTATTGTAATGCAAACATGAAAACACATGGCAAAAGTGCATAACTAGGGAGCAATCTTACCATTGATGCTGTGCTAAGGGGAGAGATATACTGCACTTCTTGCTTCTAGCATGTAATATCTAAAATGGAGGCTTGTAGCTCCCATGGTGCTTTGGTGAATAAACTACAGAGGCTCTGAGAGTTCAATTTAAGTTAATGCCAAGCTGACCACTAGATGGAGTTTACACAGAATACATACATATATAAATACAAAACTGCTGAAGGCATAACAGTGATTATTGTACCGTCAAATATTTCAAATTTTGACTCATCAGCCCAGAGCACCTGCTGCCATTTTTCTGCACTCCAGTTCTTATGTTTTCGTGCATAGTTGAGTCGCTTGCCCTTGATTCCACATCGAAGGTACGGCTTTTTGGGCGCAATTCTTCCATGAAGACCAGACCTCTGAACAGTAGATGGGTGTACCTGGGTTCCACTGGTGTTTTACAGTTCTGAGCTGATGGCACTGCTGGACATCTTCTGGTTTCGAAGGGAAGTAAGCCCGATGTGTCTTTCATCTGATGCACTAAGTTTCCTTGGCTGATTACTGTGTTTGCGGTCCTCAGTGCTACCCGTTTCTTTGTGCTTCTTCAAAAGAGCTTGAACGCACATCTTGAAACCACAGTCAGCTTTGAAATCTTTGTCTTGGAGAGATCTTGTTGAAGTAGTAGAACTAGACGAGTTTTGTAGTTGCTGTGCTCAGTCTTGTCATAGTGACATGAAACTGTCTTCTACAACCTCATCTTTGCAGCAGAGTTTGGCCTCACCCAGTTTTAAGCCACCTACACAACTGTTTCTGGTTCAGTTAATGACTGTGTTTCAAACTACATATGAAAATGATTTTCACTATCACCTGTTTGGTATGATTGGTTAATCAACTATAATCCTACAAAATCCCTGACTTTCTGCAAGTGGGCCTAAAAAAAGTGATGCTATTTCGAAGGCAAATGGTGGTCACACCAAATATTTATACGATTTAGATTTCTCTTCTGTTCATTCACTTTGCATTTTGTTAATTGATAAATATATATATATATATATATATATATATATATTGTGAAAAGCATGCAAACAGATGGCTCCTCACACAGGTTTTGCTGAAGCACTTTGACCGTTCATTTTACTTGTCAGGATGGATAAACAGTCTTGGCAGTATCTTTAGCAAACAAAATGAAACTTTCATAGCAATAAACATAATCCAAAGCCCTCGACTCTGGTCACTGGCCACTTGTTGGCTCCAGTGTCCCACCCACAACACAAGATAGCTATTTATGCCTCCTCCCTAGGACTACTCTTGCTGATTCCTCGATTGCTTAGACCCAGGTACTCCACCTGGTCTCCTGTGCTGTGTGTGTGAAGATTTCACCCTCCCAGGCTACCACTCTTCCCTCTAGTAGAAGGTAGCAAAGTGTCCCGATTGCCACAATATATATATATATATATATATATATATATATTATACACAAATAAAGGATATATCTGGCGCTGATCACCACAGCGTAGCTAACTTACAATAGTAAGATAGAAAATGTATAAGTATACAATATATGACACTTGAGTCCTGTATCCACAGTATATAAAAAAATCAAAACTTGACTCTAGTGAGAGTGGCAGCCTCGATAGCCTGAAGCCAGATGGTTAGTCCGGACGGAATGGATTACTGCAACAGAAAAACAAGCAGGGCGCCTCTCAGTGATATATCAAGTATACAACGTGGAATAGAGCAATACCATGCGTACCGTGAGGTAAACAATGATGTGTTTTGTAGGAGATAGTGGAGTAGTCTTTGCTGCACTTGTAGTCCTCCAGATCTCCACCGATCAGTACCAAAATGTAGAAAAAACAACCATAGTATAACTCTGTATTATTATAGTAAGGGCAATATCCCCAAAATCCTATGGGGTGTGTGGGATTGGTATCCCAAGATTATATATTAGATGACACCCATATAAGTGCAAAAAAATCTCTAAATCAGCGTACCAGATGTCATGGAGTATCCCACTTCTGGAGAATGTTAAAACATGTGCAACACCAATGACTCCCAGGTATAGGGGTTTACATCTAGCAAGGGCTGGCTCTTGGGGTGGTCATTCTTGACTCCTCCCTCTCCTTCACCCCTCACATTTAATCCCTTGCCCAATCCTGCAAATTCCATCTCTGCAACATAGCCCGGATCAGAGCCTTCCTCTCATCCGAGGCCACCAAAACCCTCATCCACTCTCTCTAATCATCTCTCGCCTGGATTACTGCAGCCTCCTCCTTACTGTACTCCCCCTTCATCCATCTTGCTCTTCTTCAGTCCACATTTAATGCTGCGGCCTGACTTATTTACCTCTCCCGCAGGTCTTCATCAACCTCCCCTCTCTGTCAAGCCCTTCACTGGCTCCCCCTCCGCTTCAGAATCCTCTTCAAACTCTTCACCCTCACTTTTAAAGTCCTCTCTAATTCCACTGCTCCATATCTCTCCAACCTCATCTCCACTCCAACGACCATCACCTTACCTCCCATCTGCTCACCACCTCTCATTCCTGCCTTCAAGACTCCTCCTGTGCCGCTCCCCTTCTCTGGAATGACCTCCCCCATTCTATCAGGTTTTCAACTAGCCTGTCAAACTTCAAACGCTTCCTTAAAACCCACCTGTTCAGGTTAGCCTACCCTTCCTCCACCTAACTCTACCCTTCTCCATCCCTCTTCTCTCTCACTCTAACTAAACTTTTTATACCTCGCCCCTCTTTATTACTCCCTGCTCCTCTCCCCGCAGTGTTCTTGTCCCTCACCCCCTCTTACCACTCTGTGTCTCCTGTCAGTCTCCCCCCTCAATTTTAGATGCAAGCTCCCTTGAGCAGGGCCCTTTTTCCTCATGTCCTCCTCCTCTTGTTTTCCTTTGCACTTAGCCCTCCGCCCCTTCTCTCCATTTCCTCACTTGACTCCTGCCCCCATTTTTCCTCTTCTCCCATGCCTCCTCTTCTCCATCTCTGCCCTGATCCTGTAAGTATGGCCACTCTTTTGGGCACAGGGCACAGGCACATCCCTTTGTTCAATCCCCCTCCTCTCTCCTTCCCATCTGTACATTGGAATTCACTTTTACCTCTTTGACCTATGTACTTCTCTCTGCTAAATTGGTACTTGTTTATACATATTGCTCTTTGTCTATATTTATTATACTTCGCTTACTGTACTTTGTTTTGTTCTACTTTGTATGCCATGTATTGTCAACCTGTACTGTTTCACCAGGCTCTATGTACAGTGCTACGGATCCTTTGTGGCGCCTTAAAATTAAAAGATAATAATAATAATAATAATAATAATAATAATAATAATAATAATATTAATAATAATAATAATAATAATATTTTTAAGTGGTTTAGAGGGATTTTTATCCTGACAGAACTCCTTTTTAAAGACCAAGTGGGAGTGTAACCTATCTGTCAAGCTAGAGCTGTGGAAGGAGAGTAAAGTATTTAAGCCTGAGCTGTTCATTATTCAGTGTCTAATTATGTGTAAAAAGGTGAGCGCTCTCTTGTATTTTTATGTTACAAATGCTGCTCTTATATTAGAATCAAATATAAACAATGGCGAAAAGAGCGCAAGGAAAATAAAATCTATGTAATGATGCATGCAATAACAAGTGGACAATTGGAATCAGTGCAAATATGTATGAAAAACACTCATGGACATCTGTCAGGCGCCGTCTCCGCACTGACACTTGGGGCAGGAGACGCACGCCTGCACCTTCCAAGCAACCACGTCCTGTTGCCTAGCAGCAGGACGCTATCTCTGCTCACCTGTCTGCAGCCAGCATGTGTTACCGCCAAAATCTCCCTAACCCTATCAGGAGGCACCTTAGGGTATATAAAGCAGCCTCTGACACATGTCTAGTGCCAGAGTATTTGGTCTTCAGCCTTGCTCCAGCATTTGTTCCTGTGTTGCTGTCACTTGGATTCTGACCCGGCTTGTTCCTGACTTCTCCTTCGGTTCCTGATTCTGGCTTAGACTGATATTTGGTATTGACCCGGCTTCCTGACCATTCTCCTGCTTCTGATATGGCTATATCCGTTCCTCTGGTTGTGACCCGGCTTGCTGACTACTCTTCCATCCTGCATCCTGGTGGGCTGTCACCGCTGCCTCAATTGTTACCTCGCCAGCTGACTGATACTGAGGGCCGCAACCTGCGCGTCCCTTGCAGCGAAGTCCATACCTCCTTGCGGGGGTTCCTGGTGAAAACCAGGGGCGTGTTAGACTCCGCGCCTCGGTACTCAGTAGCGCCAACTGCTGGCAGGTATCATCAATTCCACAGAGTAATTCTGACAGTATACTCTGGCCATGTCAAATGCCGAAGGCGCCAGTGACCTCCTGCAGCACCTGACTCTCCGAGTTGATCAACAAGAGGTTAACCAGGCTCCTGCAGTGCCTTCAGGGATTGTCTACACGCATGGATACCCTCCAGAGAACCCTGACTCCGCCCGGAGTATCTGTTGCTCCCATACCCCCCGCTGTCGGCTCTCCTGCTTCAACTGCACCTAATACTACTGGAGGGATTCGCATCCCACCTCCCGACAAATTCGGTGGTGATCCGAGAAAGTGCAGAGGGTTTCTCAACCAATGTGCTATAAAGTTCGAACTATCACCAGGAGATTTTTCTTCAGAACGAGCCAAGGTGGCATATATTATTTCGCTACTCACGGATCAAGCGCTTGCCTGGGCCTCTCCTCTCTGGGAGAATGATGACCCCCTGTTACAAAATTCATCTTCCTTCATACAAACCTTCAGAAAAGTATTCGATGAGCCTGGTCGAGTTGCTTCTGCAGCCTCCAGCATTCTAAAGCTACATCAGGGAAGCCTTCCCGTGGGTCAGTACGCGGTTCAGTTCAGGACTCTCGCCTCAGAACTAAACTGGAATAATGAGGCCCTTGTAGCTACCTTCTGGCAGGGGCTGACAGATCGGATCAAGGACGAGTTGGTCTCCAGGGATTTACCAGCTACCCTAGATGATCTGATCTCCTTATGCATCAAGGTCAATATCCGGTTTCTGCAACGTAATCAGGAACGTGAATAATCTCGCCGGGCTAGTCCACGCTTGGCTCCCACTTTTCAGAACCCACCAATTCTGCCTGAGGAGCCCATGTGGATCGGGCATTCTCGCCTAACTGTGGAAGAGCGGGAACGAAGGGTTAAAAACCATCTATGCCTCTACTGCGCTGACCCCTCTCACATTCTATCAAAGTGTCCCAAGAGACCAGGAAACGCCAGATCCTAGTCGGTGCCGGGAAGGCCGGTCTAGTACATCTTCCCCCAATTCTCCAGACAAAACTGACTTTTTGATGCCCATCATCATCCATGCTTCCCAGGGTCCGGTCTCCCTTCAGGCCTTCGTGGATTCTAGGGGCAGCTGGAAACTTTATTTCTGCATCCTTAGCAGCTAACCTTCATCTACCCCTGGAATCATTATTGCAACCCTTGGTTCTGACAGCGGTGGATGGTAACAGAGTGGCCAATGGATCTATCTCTCAGGCCACCCGTCCGATCCGTCTGCAAGTTGGTCTCCTCCATTTTGAATGGATCTCATTTCTAGTCCTTCCACAGACTGTTAATCCAGTAATATTAGGACTACCCTGGTTAAGGGACCATTCACACAATTTGATTGGCAACGTGCTCAAGTTACTTCCTGGTGTCCGCTCTGCACTGATCGATGCTTCAAGACTCTGCCTATTAGGTGTCACGCTCTCACACCCAGTCTTGGGTTGCCATCTGAATACGCTGCCTTCGTGGATGTCTTCAGTAAAACTGCCGCTGAGGCGCTTCCACCCCACCGTCCTTGTGATTGTTCCATTGAACTTATTCCTGGAGAGAAGATTCCTCGTGCTAGAACGTACTCTCTTTCCCTTCCTGAGACTCGAGCCATGATCGAATATGTATCTGAAAACCTCGAACAAGGATTTATTAGAAAATCTTCCTCACATGCCGGTGCAGGATTTTTTTTTGTAAAGACAAAGGATGGTTCTCTAAGACCATGTATCGACTACAGACTGCTCAATGCCATTACCGTGAAGAACAGGTACCCCATACCCCTGGTTTCTGAGTTATTCGATTGGATCAAAGGTGCCACGATTTTCACCAAACTAGACCTCAGGGGCGCCTATAATTTGATTAGGATTCGTGAGGGTGATGAATGGAAGACTGCTTTTAACACTCGGGATGGCCACTTTGCATACCTGGTGATGCCTTTTGGCCTTTGCAATGCCCCAGCGGTCTTCCAGGAGTTCATTAATGACATCTTCCGAGACCTACTCTATCTCTCAGTCGTTGTCTATCTGGACGACATACTTATATTCTCCAGGGACCTAGAATCCCATCGAGGTCACGTCAAGGAGGTTCTCTCTCGACCACGTTCCAACCACCTTTACTGCAAGCTGGAGAAGTGTGTCTTTAAAGCATCTCAGGTCCACTTCCTGGGATATATTGTGTCCGGTGCTGGTCTTTCCATGGATCCTGGGAAAGTGGCTGCCATTCTCAATTGGCCACAACCATTGGGTCTCAAGGCTATCCAACGTTTTATTGGCTTCGCCAATTATTATCGGCACTTTATCCAGGACTTCTCAACTCTCATTTCTCCCATTTCTGCTCTGACCCGTAAGGGAGCAGCAAAATCATGGTCTGCCGAAGCCCTCAGTGCCTTTTCAGTCATTAAAGAGGGCATTCTCCTCCGCCCCTATTTTCCTACAACCTGACTTGTCTCGGCCGTTCTTTGTTGAAATTGATGCATCCTCCATTGGCATAGGAGCCATTCTTTCACAGAAAGATTCTGATGGAAAGTTTCATCCCTGTGGTTTCTGCTCCAGAAGATTTTCCCCCAGTGAATTAAACTACGGTATCGGGGATAAAGAATTATTGGCCATCAAAACAGCCCTAGAGGAGTGGAGACATTTGCTTGAGAGAGCTGAGGTTCCTGTTACTGTCTACACGGACCAGAAGAACTTAACGTACTTGCAAACAGCTCAGTGTCTGAACCCATGTCAGGCCCCCTGGTCCTTGTTTTTTGCCCGTTTTAATCTCATTTTGACCTTTCGACCTGGGGTTAAGAATATCAGGGCAGATGCTCTCTCCCAGTCATTTGATGATAGAGATCTTCAACCCGCCCCCACCCCCAGAACCATCTTGGACCCTACTACCATTATGGCCCTCACTAGAACCTCAACCAAGGTTCCTCCTCCGGGTCGCTCCTTTCTCACTTCCAGGCTTTGGCCTAAGGCTCTCAAGTGGGCCCATGATTCTCTGTTTGCCGGGCATGCGGGTGTCAAGAAGACCTTCTCGTTGATTTCTAGGCATTATTGGTGGCCCTCTATCCGGGCGGACGTTAAGGCCTATGTTGCCGCTTGTGGAATCTGTGCCAGACACAAGACACCTAGGCAGTCTCCTGCAGGATCCTTGGTACCACTTCTTATTTCAGAGAGACCATGGACTAGTATTTCTATGGATTTCGTCACTGATTTACCAGCTAGCCATGGATTCAATACTATCTGGGTGGTAGTGGATAGATTTTCCAAGTTGGCACATTTCATACCTCTCAAGGGACTTCCTTCGGCTTCTATCCTTGCTAACCTCTTCATCAAGGAGATTTTCCGTCTTCACGGCTGTCCCCAGGATATTATCTCAGATAGAGGAGTACAGTTCGTGTCCAAGTTCTGAAGATCATCCTGCAAAGAGTTGGGGGTCAATCTAAAGTTTTCCCCAGGGTACCACCCTCAAACCAACGGCCAAACGGAGAAGGTCAACCAAGACTTTGAACAATTTCTCAGGACCTACTCTTCGGGTAATCAGGCTGAATGGAGTCGTTTCTTGTGTTGGGCAGAATTTGCTCATAATAACCAGGTGCATGTATCTACTGGTTCTTCTCCCTTTTTTCTTACCTATGGGTTTCACCCTCTCCTTCCTGAACTTTCTCAACCTGGTTCAGCGCTTTCGGCCGTGCAGAATCTCATTCAGGACTTTTCTCAAATATGGTCTCAGGCGAAGTCCAAATTATTGCAATGCTCCCGACTCTACAAAGCTAACGCAGATCGTCACCGTAGACCAGTTCCCAGACTTCGAGTTGGGGACAAAGTGTGGTTATCCACAAGGAATTTAAGACTGCGAGTTCCCACCATGAAGCTCGCACCCCGTTATATTGGCCCTTTTCAAATCACTCAAGTTATAAATCCCGTGACATTCAAACTCCTTCTTCCTCCATCATTCAAGATTCACAATGTGTTTCATATTGCTCTACTTAAACCCCTTGTTCTCAACAGATTTGTCAATCGAACCCCACCCCGGTCCCAGTAAAGACTGATCATGGGGAGGAATATGAGATCAGTCAGATTCTGGATTTCTGGGTCGCCACCAATATCTTGTTGACTGGAAGGGTTATGGCCCCGAGGAGAGATCTTGGATCGATGTACAAGAGATACATGCCTCTCGCTTATTGGCCAAATTCAAGAAGGAGAGAGAGGCGACCTTGCAAGCCCTGAAAAAGAAGAAAGGGGAGAGTACTGTCAGGCGCCGTCTCCGCACTGACACTTGGGGCAGGAGACTGACGCCTGCACCTTCCAAGCAACCACGTCCTGTTGCCTAGCAGCAGGACGCTATCTCTGCTCATCTGTCTGCAGCCAGCATGTGTTACCGCCAAAATCTCCCTAACCCTATCAGGAGGCACCTTAGGGTATATAAAGCAGCCTCTGACACATGACTAGTGCCAGATTATTTGGTCTTCAGCCTTGCTCCAGCATTTGTTCCTGTGTTGCGGTTACTTGGATTCTGACCCGGCTTGTTCATGACTTCTCCTTCGGTTCCTGATTCTGGCTTAGACTGATATTTGGTATTGACCCGGCTTCCTGACCATTCTCCTGCTTCTGATTTGGCTATATCCGTTCCTCTGGTTGTGACCTGGCTTGTTGACTACTCTTCCATCCTGCATCCTGGTGGGCTGTCACCGCTGCCTCAATTGTTACCTCGCCAGCTGACTGATACTGAGGGCCACGACCTGCGCATCCCTTGCAGCGAAGTCCATACCTCCTTGCGGGGGTTCCTGGTGAAAACCAGGGGCGTGTTAGACTCCGCGCCTCAGTACTCAGTAGCGCCAACTGCTGGCAGGTATCATCAATTCCACAGAGTAATTCTGACAACATCAATATAACATTTATAGCTTTTTGCAGAGGAAGTATCAGCAAAAGGTAACGGTGTCCTTCCTGGGTCAAAATTTGGTCCACAGAATACTTTTATTATCCAGTTTTTATCACAAATAAAGTAGCCACTACCATCTTGAAGTGTAAATACTGGATTACAACGTCTTTACTCATTACCACTTTGAAAGGGTGTTTCCACACTTATGTACCACCCTGTATGTAGGTATATATATATATATATATATATATATATATATAATGTCAGTGGGCTGTGAAGTGCATCACATCTCCGAATATATGACATGACAGTTTTTTGGGAATAAAATACCTTTCTATTTCCACTATATTTCTCCTATATTATCATTGATACTAAGTCACAATTTTACTGGCCCTACTTATTTTAACAAAAAAAGTTTTTATTTAAAATGTTTTTGTTATTTTATACACACAAAAGTAAGTTTGCTGTGAAATATATTTATGGTCCACATAACAGCAAATAATGCTCATACATTCAACACTGTTATCAACTGAGACAAATAAATAGAAACAACAGTGTTCATGTCAGCAGATTTAAGATAATTATAATTGCATTACAGAGAAAATACCATCAAACCAACAATAAAATTATAACATAAATTCATATGTTGTGCCCTGTAGTTTCGATATATACAATGTAGATGATAGAAATATTATTTTTTGCTTTAAATAAATGTTCAATCTAGAAATTACACAAAAGTAGCATCAATGTTAGATAACAACAAAAACCGTCTCTAAACAAATTGCTAACCTATAAAACAAAAGTCTTGTAATCTTGCCACATAAAGCAAACCATAAATGATGACTTAAATTAGATTTTTTTATGGTAATATTTTAAGTCTAAAAGCAATACAGTTCTATATTTTGCAGAATATATCAAAACATTACTGTTTGATGACGCACTATTTTGTTGCAAAATAATCCGATTTTACTATATAACTAATAAAAGACAGTTCCTAATTTTGAAAAGTTATGCTGGAAAAAAGAAAGCAAATAACCTAAAAAAAAATATATGTTGCTAATTTCATAATAATTGTTTTAGTCTTCAAAATCACCACAGGTAAAAAAAAATATATTTATTATTGTTTAATTGTGTAGTGCCACCATATTATGTAGAGTATATTGAGTTAAATCATATCGATACCTCCTAACTTCAGTTTAAAGTTGAAATTCCCTACCACTAAGCACATACAATAATGCTAATTTTGTCAGAAGCCAATTAACCTACCAGTATGTTTTTGGAGTGTGGGAGAAAACCGAAGCATCTGGAGGAAACCCACGCAAACACGGGGAGACATGCAAACTCCACATAGACAGTACTGTGAGCGGAATCAAACCCATAGCTCCAACATTGTGGGACAGTAATGATAACCACCATGCAACACAAACATAATTATATCATAATGTGTAATACATAATACTATAATCTGTTAGTGGTAAATCCGTTTTACTGGCTTACCTCAGAATTTCTTTCCTTGTAAAGAAAGTACAGTCCTGAAAATAAGCAAATACATTAGAGTGGTTAGTATTACATAAGTGACAGACTATTAAAAAATAATTCAAAAAGGAATTATATTGAATTATAAAATAAGGAAGATCAGAAAACAGGTTGATTTATTATATAGGGCAGCATATTTATCTTCAGCATATCTCACCACTCATTATTTTTCAATATTAAATAAAGTAGTGGATGTTGGTGCTTTTTTAAGCAAAATCAGAATTCTACCCGTTCAATTCAGTACTGTCTCACAAAAGTCTACATGGCCACCAACTATGGAGTGCAAAAGTTTCTCCATATCAACTGGAACGAGGGCCACAACCATATTGTGGGGCAGCACAGTGGCCTAGTGGTTAGCACTTATGCCTCACAGCACTGGGGTCATGAGTTCGATTCCTAACCATGGCCTTATCTGTGTGGAGTTTGTATGTTTTCCCTGTGTTTGCGTGGGTTTCCTCCGTGTGCTCCGGTTTCCTCCCACACTCCAAAAACATACGACTAGGTTAATTGGCTGCTATCAAATTGACCCTAGTCTCCCTCTGTGTGTGTGTATGTGTATGTTAAGGAATTTAGACTGCAGACTCCCTCTCTCTTTCTCTCTGTCTGTCTGTGTGTGTTAGAATTTAGACTGTAAACTCCAATGGGGCAGGGACTGATGTAAATTAGTTCTCTGTACAGTTCTGCAGAATTATTGGCGCTATATAAATAACTGATGATGATAGGGGGTGCAGTGACAAGGGTCTTGGCAATTCTGGGTCGCCCCCTCTGAGTCCACTACTCTCCCCATGGCCTTCGTTCTGTTCTCCCAAAAGCGCAAAGCGGAGACCTTTTGGAATTGGTGCATGTGCCAGAGTGTGCATGCTCAGAAGAAGACCTGGTTCTGCTCTATTGAGCATGGGGCACAGGAGGCAAAAAGTTGCATTACTGTGCCTTTACCCAAATGTTGCTATGGGTCCCGGCGATCACTGGTACATATTTAATTGTGAAATAGCGATGTAATATGTGTGTTTAGCTTTCAGTGAGCAGTTTGTGCTATTCTCTAGTATTTGTGGCTTGGGTGAGCAGTTGTAGCTTATAAATAAATGTTTCCTCTGGAATGGAATAGGTGTAAATGAAGATATATCTCTCATCCCTTTACAACACTAGTGAAATTTGAAAATATAACAGAGTTGAATGAAGTATAACATTTTCTAAAGTGCAACAAAATATTTTCTTCCAAGTTAGTAATGTCTAGTTTATATACTTCATGTCCATAATTTATTTACATCTAAAATTAAGAGAATTAAAAATGTATTTTCAGTGGTTCACTGTCACTAATTCTGCAATTTTTTTAACACGCTTGTCTAAAATCAGTAACTGGATTCCTGGGGATAAATATATTATTTTGTAATAAATCTATAAAGTTTTTCATGAAAGGTCACACTTAGGGCACAATAAACATTTCAATTAGCAAATCTTTTTTTAGCTTTAATAACAATAACAACATATTTGCCATATTGTTCAGAGTAAGTCCTTTAGAATAATAATAATAATAATAATAATAATAATCTGTTCGCTTATCTGTTCGTCTGTTTATTATTACACCATTCTGATGCCTGGGCACCAAACTTCCTTCTCTGATAAATAGTTAATCCTCTAGAAATAATTGGTTATAATTAAAATAAATGAAGCAAATCCCCTATAAAAAAAAACCAATATATAATAGTACTCTGCAAATGAAATTTCTAATCCAGAAAATATGCACAGACATTATATTTTTTCAGTTAATAAGCCAAAAATGATTTTAGCACACCCAATGTAGGCCTAATACAACTCCGTCTGTTATGGGTCTAACATTTTTCAGGCATCCACTTAGATGATAATAATACAGAATAGATGTTTATGGCAAAAACAGCCCTAAATTTTGAAATAGTATGGAAAATCTGCCCCCCCCCCGTCTCCCCCAAATAAGCTGTAAGTTAGTGAGATATACAGAAAGATGGGATGTATTTTATAATGTGCTATACACCAAAATAATCAACTTAATATGACTTGAACATAAAACTAGATTTCTTCCCCACATATGCTGCTTTTTCATAATGCAAACGGATGAATAGGTTAATCCCCCTCGTTTTGACATTTTCTAATAGGCTACATCACAACAATGCACATTAAGCACGTAAATAACGTTCATGTTTATTAACAAATATTATCAAACATAATGCTGCAAACTTACTTGGTATGTATCAAGCTGTTCCGGGGTGAAAATTGTTTGCTTGTTTCCCATGCTTGTATGTGTTTTCTGATTGAGATCGCCCTGACATGCTTTTGTTTCTGTGCTTTTATACTAACTCTGAATATTGAGATATTAAAAGCTGCAGGAACAGCGGGGTCAGGTACAGGGGAGGATCAGGTGTCACCGCCCCATTCTTCCTGCATTTCGGATTCATAATAGAAGCATTTCATCAAATCTTTGATCTGAAAAAAGAAGTCTGGCACATACGGCTTCCACCAAGCATCATTCAAGAGCATATAAATAAGCTGCTATAATTACACCACTTGTTTCATGTCCAACATATACTCATATTACACCATTTAGCATGTCTATTGCTAAAGAAGTCATTTGTTTCTAGAGGTTATAAGCACACAAGGAAATTGTTTAAATGTTTGCACACATACATTAAACGTTATTCTTTTTCAAATTAATTTGAAACCAATGTTTAAAGTTCACTGTAGTTATGAAAAAGGACATCTCATTGACTAATGTAGGCCTATCAGCTCAATATCATTATTTCTTAAATATACAAATATACAATAAATACTTTTCATAAAAAAAATAATTATGACTAAAAAGACTGATTATACCCAAATAATGTATTGAAGAAAAGAAGGAATGATGTATAAAGTGGCCTATATAGATGTTTTGACTATTCTTTGGGCATGGTCAATATTCAGGACAAGGTAGTATGTCAATTCCCTAAATAATGATAATATGGGCTAAAAACTGGAACCAATATTTTCCCCGAGATTCAGTGATATCATAGGTTCTGGCTGAGTTGATGATCTGCATTCTGAAAAAGCAAATACAAATTCTGGGCTCTATATAGACATTATATAAAAAAGAGAGAGAAGTAGGAGTGCTACTTAGAAATCAGACTGTATTATATATATATTAACAAAATGCACTTATTAATAATATCATTATATTGTATTGTAGATATATCAACAAAGAAAAATATATGACAAACCTTATAATCAAATAACACAATAGATTAAAGCACATATCCATATGCAGATAAGTTTAGAACTAATTGTAATATGTGGAACTTTGATCGGTCACATATATTAGTGAGGTATAATCCATTTGCTGTGAATTGGAGCTAAAAATGTTCCTTATAGTAATTCTTATATTCCTTAAGTTTCTCCACTTCAGATAATGGAGTTAATCCACTGATTTGCACTTCTATACATTTGCTGTTGTATTGGAGCCATAATACATTCGGGCTCAAAGAGTAACACTATACCTCAAGGCACGTATTTGTCGATTTTTTGCGCACCGTATGCAAATCACTGTGTGCATGCTCAGAAATGGGACATTGACCAGTGAACAGAGCAATATCCGCTCCATTTTTGAGTGCAAATTACACCTATGACAGTCTACAATTTCGGGGAGTGGATGGGGAAGGGGCAGATACACGTAGGGAATGTACAGTAAAGGCGCTTGTCTGCACATACGTCCAGTTGAAACTCTGGCATAGGCACACGCAGGAATACGGACAGTATGTCATATCACAGACTGTCCGACAGCCATTGAGCTTCAAATCTCGTGACATTAGGTAATCTTGGGAGACTAAGAGCTCCCCTGCTCACTCTGCAGGATGTTTCTGCTCTGATGAATGTCAGCAGCACAAGCACAGCATAGGTAAGTACAGTGGGCTAGGGGGGTGTCATAATGTGGCGTGATATGTCTGGGGGGGTGGCTGAATGTGGCTAGGGGTGGCGTGATGTGGCTGGGGATGGCGTGATAATTGTAATGTTTTATCATAATGAATGTATTATATACAACGTGATGTGTCTGGGGGTGATAGGATGTGGCTGTGGGGTGGCATGATGTGGCTCAGGAGGGCGTGATAAATCTAATATTTTAATATATGTATGTATTTTACATTGTGTGATCTGTGTTGTGTCCTGTGTTCACTTATTGCTCATTTTTCCATATTTACATTTTCCAGCAGGTCCCAACATTCCAGGATCCATACTAGAAGCCAGCACCAGGTTGTAAAATCTACAATAACAGGTAGGTAAGAGCAACACAGTTTTAACACATATTGTCATGTCTAAAGAAGTGCAACCTTCCCCATGTTGACCACTATTATAGTAATTCTATCGTTTTCAAATAAGCATTGCATAGGTGACTGTATTGTGTTTCCAACGCACAAAGTGATTTATATTAGCAGATGTAAAATAGTTAACAGTTCAATACATTATTATATTATGATACAGTACAGTACAGCCAATACCAAAAGATAAATACATAACGCTGCTATAGCATGCGTTCGCTGCGCTCCCACAGGTCCCAGTGTACAGTATATCTGTTTAGAATACTGTGGTCAGAGTAGACTGCAGACTGGGAGCGCAGCTATGGATATATATATACATTCAGTGTTACAGAGTGAACAATAGATATGATGTGGCTTGCTTCTATAGGTCCAGACTTCGGGTGGTTCCAGGGTAAACAGGTCATAGGTATTAAAGTAATTCTATCGTTTCCAAATAAGCATTACCCAATCAATTGTATGTGTTTCCAAAGCACAACGTGATTTATTTTAGCAGATGTAAATAGTCAACAATTCAATACATTATTATATTATGATACAGTACAGTACAGTCAATACCAAAAGATAAATACATAATGCTTGCGCTACGCTGCGCTAACCACGGGCACCCCTTGACAGTGATTCACCTTAGAATACTGTGATCAGTGAAGTCTGAGAGCTGGGTGAACAGCTATGTTCATATATATATACAGTCAGTGTTACAGAGAACAATAGAGATGACGTAGATTGTTTCTATAGGTCCAGACATTGGGTGGGTCCAGGGTAAACAGGTCATAGGCTGATTCAATCTAAGGAATCCAAAGGTGGGGGGTAATCTCTCCAGGGGATCTGCTCCTTTCTTCCCGCCAATGCTCCAGTTACAACTAAGTCAATTAGCATTTCATAGCCAACATCATACAAAGGTTTATTCCCTAATATCAATAAATAAAGTATGCAATGCGCGATCTCTTCGCCGACTGCACCGGACAGCTGCTGATGAATAGGGCTTTAATATGACACTAGGCATGATACCTTTCCTATAACCTGAACCTTGAATATTTCTGAAGTGTACGTATAATCAATATATATATATATATATATATATACTACTAATAAACCAAATACTATCTGCTCATAAATTACAACCAATATGAATATAAATTATATAAATAACTAAATGTTGTAATGCGAGTGTGTGCGTGCGTATTTTACAGTGCGATCGCACGACGCCACGTGTTACGTGGCGTAGGTATCGCAATCGCACGGCAAAACAATATTAAACCAATATACTTTCGTTCATCCAATTATACGACATCGACAGTCCACCCTTTGATAGTATAATAAACAATCACCTTAAAGATGTTATATGCAGGATCTCAGTACCACGTTTCATTGTTATGTAATACAAGTCCCCCTTGGTGTATGACCACGCTGTTTGTAGATCTAAATAAGTTATCATAAGAGAGAGTCTTAATCCTCAAAACGACTTCTTCTTTTACTATAAACCGTACACTTCTGGAGCTTGGAGATAACCTTTTATATGCCCTTCAAGGGTGCAATAAAACACTTAATACATTATTTGGAAAGGTACAGAGTACAATAGAACATGTATCAGCTATACAGAATACTCTACTACAGTTCTTCAAGTTTAACAGGTTCATCTGTCCAACGCTTGTCTTTAAGCTCAGAATACATTTAAACACTTCATGTTCATCGATAGCATCATCCTATGTCTATCAATAATGCCATATACAATCTCCTTCAGCTTGCGTTAATATACACACTTCTCATAATGTCATCAGTTCTTTTCATCAACACTTGTGGGCGGGCTATTGTCTGTTCGTTCTTCCCAGTCTCCCAATACTCAGATTTAACAGTGATCGGCTTGCAAAGTATTGGGAGACTTCAGACTAAGGGACCTAGGTGTCGTATTTTTTCCCCTAGTGACCTCCCACCTATAGTTCGGGTACCTCAAGAATATTTAGTGGAAAGAGAACTAATCTTACTTGATATAATCACTGAGGCACGTATGAGCACGCCCAGCACTTTGTTTGGTCTAAAACCTTACCCTCCCAAGAATGATAATCATTCTCAAGGATGCCTGCTCAAGTCCAAATATTACTGGACTGGCATCGCTGGGTATATCTCTTTTTTAACTATGGGGTCACTGTACTTATGGACGTAATGCTACTCAGACAATAGCCCCTCGCACTTTCTCCAAGCTCCAGGGTTTCCAAATTTTCCTTTACCCCTGAATTGAATAAAGTAATTGGCTGGACCAATCATGCTACTAACTTCTCCTTCATCCCCAATACCTCATTATCATTACCTGAACCAGCCTCTGTCACCTGCTAATAATCAAAAGAATTGACCGTCCTGAGAAGAGAATGAAATGAAAGAACACAAAACAGGAAAAACTACAACTTCATGCTGGACAACTGTCCTAGCCTTTGGCTCAGGTGCTACTAACTGCATTCGAGGCCTTCCAGAACAGACTCATGAGTGCCCTTGGACCCTTCTCTGAGTGTTGGCCCCTCTGCAGTGGGTGGAATGGGCACCAGTGTGTCTCTGCTACCCTTGAAGCCGTGATGCTGGTAGCCTACACCTGGTACCTGTCTGTCAAATAACCTGAGCCTAAGAAATTTCTGTTCCACAACTTACTCTCCCGATCCAACATCCTGACAGTTAGTGTCACCTTTCAGGAAACAGTGTTTTGGACGTTCTTGGTTACTGTCTCACTATTTACCTTCTCTCAAGGTCTAACCTAGCCTCCCAGTTACAATCTCATCTCACGAGGGGTCAAGAACATTTCAAAAACTGACAGGTTAAGAGTCTGCCCAGGAGTGATCTTTTGGTAGCGGGAAAGGACTAGTGGCCGAAGCTATCAGTCACTTCAATCAAGTTCCAACTCTTATTCTATTCAATTCGTTCTACCGAGTACCGTTACTTTATGTTCACACTGGTTTATGGCTAATTGAAAGTATGTGATTTGTTACCACTACTCATACATTATACATCTGTTAATAATAACATGAATACCCCTATAATCTATTATAACTCTAGGACTATCACATTGAATAACAAAAGCTTTGAGTATGACACAGTAATACATTAGACACATTTCAATATACCTTTACCCAGACATATTTCATTGGTACACCAGTGTATACTTGAGGATCCTGCATGGTGGTAATTGGATGACGTGTATTTGTTTTACCTGGAGGAAAACCCATCAGCAGGAGGGATATGGGATGGCTCTATTGGTATCATTTTCCTGACATTCTCTTAATCAAGATAGGACGTTGCCGTCCTACTAGCTTGAGACAAAATATCTGGTGCACCCCAATATACTCTTACCAGCTTGCACATACCTTCTGTACCCAGCTGAGCCAGACCATTTCCTGCCTCCTCTGGGACTAGGAGATACACTCTGGGAGCTTCTGGTCTACCTTGTCCATCTCTCCAGAGTCCACCAGACTCCTCACCACATCTCTTCACCTTCCAGACAGTTTATTCCTCAGGTAACACAAATCTTCATATATTAACCAATATGTGTATGTGTGCATGTTTGTGTGTGTGTGTTCACATTTTAAAACTAAAACAATACAACGAAAAACAAAACAAAACATAGAATTGTTAGCTGTCACATAAAACCCTGCTGTCTATTTGACAGCTATGTTTGCCCTGGTGTGACAGCCATGTATGGTCGTGTGTGTAAGTGTGGACTTTACTAGCAGCTACTTCAGTTGGTAACTGTGTCACTGTATAAAGTCCTCTATGTAGTGTCCTACTCATGTGCTGGTATTGTTACAAAAGATTTTTCAGTCAACTCAACATCACCCCCTAGACTAGAAAAATGCTGAAGACCAATGTATATCAATCGATTTTCCCTCTACCAACTCACATGCCTTTCTTAGTACCTCTTTTTTAACTATTTGAGAAAGACAAAGGGGTCTATTTCTATAACACTTTCTTCAAATATAACAGTACCTAGTACATGTCTATCTAACAGTGAAAAAATATAAAACACGAAAATTCTACATTTTCTAGGGTTTCACATTATGTCGTATCTTGTGGTAAAAATCCTACTCCAATGTTTCATACAGAGATGCATATCTGTATGCCTAACCTCCAGCAATCTCCTATCCACCCTTTGTGCATCCATATAAAGGCACATTTTTGTACAGGAGGCACGAATCATAAAACAAAACAGATATGCAATCTATAAAACATAAATCGTATTTCCACAACAGAACCTTTCTGCTTAAAATCAGCAGTTTCTATACACATGAAAACAAAACCCCTGACTGTTTCTGTAACTCATGTCAATCTAGTGTGTGTATCTCTGAATTTGTCTTATGTAAAAAAATAAAAATATGTCTTAGCCCCATTGATGAGACTGTGTCTGATTTTATCTCTACCAGAGCAGAGAGAGAGAGAGAGAGAGAGAAAGAAAAAGAGAGAGAGAGAGAGAGAAAGAAAAAAAGAGAGAGAGAGAGAGAAAAGAAAAAGAAAGATAGAGGGGTACTAGCATTTGTGTAAAGAATGAGAAATAAGAAAGCAATGAATAATGGGAATACAAAGATTTGAATACAAACATACATGCAGAAAGGGAGATTTTACTGCAAAAATGACAGCTGGATTGGACTCTATGGGGAAATGGCTGAATTCATTCCACTGCTCCTCTTAGCTATTTTCTAACTATGACCCCTCCCCATACTTGACTAGGGAGTCTTAACCGTGCAATCCAGTGTCGTCCATCATTTGTTCATTAAGAACCCGGTATCACATTGACTACATACCTTTTCAACGGACTTTCCTAACTTATGATAGAGAAATGTAAAAATTAACTGTTGATGACTCATCTGAGATACATAAAACGATATTTTGGAGCAAAGTGTGTACATACTTCATTGTTGGATAATGATTCTCAGCCAAACAAATTATCATGAGACACTGCAGCTTAAAACAAAGAGTGTTCCAATTGTCTATTGTTAATTAGTCTTTCAAGAGTAATCTTTCTATTTCTCTACCTCACCCCTTTAAACACTAAGTCTATATTTCTTTTGTCTATCTTTATCTGTGAAGAAAAGACAAGATAGTTATCTTTAAACAACAAACAAACCAAACATTCTCATTCTTTACCAGCGATTTAGGAAAACAAACATATGACAACATGAAACAAACAAGCAACATCAACACAGATTACCATTTAAATCAGTTTTTTTTTCTAAACTTTGCACATTAATACTTACCACCGAGTATTATTTGCCTTGCCTGGTCTTAATTTCTTAGCTTTGGCTCTAATATTTTCTTTGCAATCTTTCCTCAAATGTCCCTTCTTAAGACAGTTAAAACACTTTAAAGATTTCTGTTTCTTTCGTCCCTTATAGTGGTTTTTATAATTCTGAGGTTGTGAATGTAATTTTTCCAACGCCTGGATACCCAACATCATTAACCTATCATTTTGTGCTTTTTCCTTTTTACATCTATTTTTATTATGTTCTATGGCATGTTCTCTAATATCATCTACCGTGAGACCTCTCCAATTAGGAAAAGAGGTTTGTATCCAGGTCCTTAGATCCTCCCGGAGGCCATCCATTAGTACTGCAACAGCTACATCCCTGTAATGTGGATTTACCCTTATATCTGATATTCCTGTGTACTTAATCATGGCCGCTAGAGTCCTAGAAAAATAATCAGTTGTAATCTCATTACCTTTTTGTTTGATGGTGTATATTTTGCCCCATTCCATTGTCACTGGAAAATACATGGCCAACTTTGTGATTATACGTCCAATATTATCCTGATTGTCATCCTCAGTTAAGGGTTTATCCTTTTCCAACCTACAATCCTTAATGAACTTTTGTATATCAGTATCGAGAGGAAGACAAGCTTTAAACAACACTCGCCAATCTTTATTAGTAGGCTCATGTGCATTACCTAAATGTCTAATAAATTTCTGACACTTGGCCAAATCTTTTCTAGGATCAGGGAAATCAGACATAATTGTAAATAGTTCCGTCTTAGTCCATGGAAAATACATTGCTACCTGTTTCATGGGAACTACACCATCTCTGTCCGCTTTCCCATTGGGAACTGCTGTTGTGCGGACAGGATATAAGCCTACTAAATCACTATGTTCTGAACTAGTTGCTGGAATCGCTGTTGCAGTACAATGAATGTCCTCTTTGATAACCTTTACATTATTCTCATCAATTTCTGCCGCTGCCCCTGCCGGTGGAACCATTCCCTTTCCTTGTCCGTGTATGTTACTGGCATGGGCAATGGCTGAAATGACTGTGGGCACATCTTCTTCTTCTAAAACATTACTTAAGACATCATACAACTTACTCATTACATTTTTAACATTTTTGGTATTGGCTGTACTTTCCGCCCCGACCGAATTTGTCGGGGGCGTGCTTGCGCTCAGTTCTCTACGCTTTGCAATGCACACTTCCGGAATGCTCACTTCCGCTGAACCAGCGCTTCCTTACCACGTGTACCCTTCTTGTTGCCACAATTTTAAACAGTCATCATGTTCAATTCTCCTTTTTGTTGATTTAATCAACAGTACTTTATCTCTAACATTATTTAACACCTCTGAGTCAAAACTATCTATGTTTGGGAAAGGTTTCACACACTCCCAGGTCATCTTGACCCATTTGTCGCAGTATGCCGTTGCATACGCACCGTATTTATTATACATAACATGCTTAGCTGACCCAACCGGCCATTCATTAGGCAGCACACAACTGGCAATGACTTCTTGGCCCTGGACGATTTCAAAAGGTACGTCCCCTTAAAAATATCAATGCCTTTCCTAGTTTGAGTACTTTACCCCTGTTAGCAACCGATATCAATCAAGAATATCAGTGGTTGCAGCGTATTTCCTCCCACATCTCCCAATTCACAATCACGGCTGCACTAAATCAACCATGCGGTCCGATCGCACCGCTTACATATACTAACTATCAGTAAGCTTTGCGATTACTATTGGGAATGCCGCAAAAACCTGGTATTTTCGCTTCGAGTATACCTGCCATGCATACTCTGTGGTGTCTCTTTATCACCTGCTCTTTGTTAGAACAGAACACCACTTCACACAAAGGTTTCTTTATATCCTGCTCACCCTTAGAACAGAACCTTTGTTGTCGGGTCACCTTTTTAACCATGCCCCGTCAGACACACCTGAACCAAAGCGCTAACAATTTGCAACAGTTCCACGCTGCCCTCCCAATACTCAATCACGGCCTTACCATGCAGTCAAATCGCACCGCTCAAAGAGAATTATACCATCTCTGTCCACCTTCCCATTGAGAACTGCTGTTGTGCGGACAGGATGCAGACTTACTATTTATCACTAAGCGTCGTGATTAGTATTGAGCGCGCGTACAAAAACCTATATTCCGTTACCAGTATACTTTTGTCTTTAAGTATAAATAACATTCACATACACACACATAACCTTTGTTTTCTGTACAGAAAATAAATTTCCCAAACAATGGCACTATCTTTTCAGAGATTTTACCCAGTGATTTCACTATGCATATATAACAGACTATGATCTTGACTGTTTACACACGTGGCAACAATACCGGAAATACACCTACTCAATGCAGGAAGTACACATACCCTATGCAATGCAATACCCTTTAAAACGCAAAACGACAATAAAAAGAAAAAATTTTCTTTCTTGTCCCTAGATTCCAATTAGCGTTACTTCAGATTATGCAACAATGGACATTCGGCTTCTCAACACAGAATGGACAACAGGTTTTGAACACATTGCGTTCTTTCCCGTATATGACGCGTCTTCCACCCTTTGGTGAGGAACCGAAATCCGTCAGCGTTGCGTATCTTCCGGAAACGTAACCTCCAACTCAGAGTCCCCAAATTATTAAAGTAATTCTATCGTTTTCAAATAAGCATTGCATAGGCGATTGTATTGTGTTTCCAACGCACAAAGTGATTTATTTTAGCAGATGTAAAATAGTTAACAATTCAATACATTATTATATTGTGATACAGTACAGTACAGCCAATACCAAAAGATAAATACATACCGCTGCTATCACATGCGTTCGCTGCGCTCCCTCGGGTCCAAGTGAACAGTATATCTGTTTAGAATACTGTGGTCAGAGTAGACTGCAGACTGGGAGCACAGCTATGGATATATATACATTCAGTGTTACAGAGAAAACAATAGAGATGATGTGGCTTGCTTCTATAGGTCCAGACTTCGGGTGGTTCCATGGTAAACAGGTCATAGGCTAGTTCAAACTAAAGAATCCAAAGGTGGGGTCATCTCTCCAGGGAATGTGCTTCTTTCTTCCTGCCTGACTCTCCAGTTATAATTAGTCTATTAGCATTTTATGGTCAGTATCATATTAAAGGTTTATTCCCTAACATCAATAACTATAGAATGCAATGTACAATCTCTTCACCGAATGCACCGGACAGCTGCTGATGTAAAGGGGATTATTTTTATATCAGACATGACACATTTCCTTTAACCTGAACCTTAAATAACACTGATGTGTACATATAATCATAGCATATAAACTAATATTAAACTAAATACTATCTGCTCATAAATCACTGTGTAACGGAACCAATGTGAATATGAATTACATAAATAACTAAATGTTGTAATGCGAGTGTGTACGTGCGTATTTTACCTTGCGATCACCGTATGCCACGTGTAATATTAACCAATATACTTTTGTTCATCCAATTATACGACTTCGACCCCATGCCACCCAACACTATGTGGCCACACCCCATTCCTACTCACCTACTAATGTAGGGGGGGGGGGGCAAAAACACCAGCTTGTATACAACAGCATTGTGTGTTTAATTATTTGTAAGTTTTCCAGTCTTGTCTATGTATACTACTAGATATGCATATGTAGTAACATACAAGATTATTTTGTTTATTTTTTTGGTGATTGTCATTAAAATCTAAAATTATTTTTCATGTAATGATTTTTCTTTGCTTTTTTGCAGATATATAATGACCCTGGCAAGGCCAGTTGTAGGTGTAAGTATCTTTAATGTACAAGCAGACTACAAAGTTTGCAAGGCATGAGGTAATTTATTTATTTGTTTCCTTCATTAATATTTCTTACATATAACCAGTCATGGACATGGTGCATCTGGAGGAAGAGGAGGGCAATATACGTCAACCACTCAGAAACCAGCAACTGGTCCACCGTCGTTGGCGCTGTGAGCATGTCTTCAGGCCACGTGTTAGCCTCTTTTGGAGCTGCTGAGGTGGTCCATCACTATTGGCTCCTGCCTCAATTCATCATGGACGCGCTGTGCATTTTGCAGACACACAGCGCAACATTCCGACAGCAATACAGCCATTGACAAAACTGTTAGTGGTAATGGATTTCTGTGCCACTGGGTCTTTTCAGGCCACAGTGGATGTCACAGCAGGAATGTACCAATCTATCTGTGAAAAAAAATGGTGCTACTGGACTGAGGACTTTTTATTCTTCACCTGTTTCTCACAGTTTAATGTACTTTTTAATCATTGACCCAGTCTAAGTATATACACCAGATCATCTGTATATTATGTGTATTATTATTTCATGTAATTAAGTACATTTTGCCCTTGCTATTACCTGCAATATTGTATGTATAAGAAATAGAAAGAATATTGCCATATTGTGTGAAAATAACAGGACAGCAAAAGTCACTTTGCTTGTTAGTTAATGTAATTACCATTTTTTTCAAATGTCCGTTGTTATGAGGTGCAGCTTAGATTTGGTTTGTAATCAGAACAGTTAACTATCTGGCAGCCCAAGTTAATTAGCTAGTTCAACAGGTAATCTGAAGGTAATTAGGTTAGAACTTCTAGATGATATGCATTGTGCCTCCACAGTAATATACTGGCTGAAATAGCATTGGGAAATGTATTAATATGTATCAATATAATGTTATTGTATCAAAATGTATCACACACTCAGATTGTGTAATGCTGCAGATACAATGTGTCAAATGTCTTATTGTTTCACACAAGCGTGAAGTGTCATTCCCTGATGTAATATTGTAACCCTCTGTTTAGGGTATCCAGCCAAATAGCTAATTAAGTCAAGCCATTCCATTGTAGAATTAAGGTAACAGAGATTGTATGTCTTACAGTTAAAGTATCCACTTATAGACCCCTGCTGAAAGGGGAAGGTTTGAGACATTTGACCATAATCCCTGTGTATACAGCCAAGAATATAAGGAGAGCAGAATGCTAAGAGAGCTATTCTAGCTTGGAGGATCCTGCTGTACAAGACATCAGCAAAAAGGACTCTGGGCAGGCATTGTATTCATTGTATTGCACTGGAGGAAACCCTACCAGGACAGGGTCTATGTGAGCCAGTATCCCAAGCTGGGCAACATAGTAACTGTCTAGCTAAACAGTAGTGGTAATATTGCCAGAGGATAAGACTCTAAAAGAAACTGAGATTATTACTTTGGAGTGCTGACTGCATAAGGCTGCTGGAGACTACATGCACAAATACTTGATAACTTTATATTTACACCCACTTATTTACTCTGCATCTTTTGAATGTCTTGTAGTGTTGTGCTGTCGTAATAAAGCCTTATTTTGGATATACTCTGGTCTACCCGAGTGAGTTGAATCCCAAAGAGGATAACCGTCATCCCAGCTAAGGGTGGTATCCTCACTCCATCTTCAGTCGTGTGCTGAAGGATATGCTGAGGGATTCCTGTTGCTCCTCTGGCAATTTATCCATCTGCCATTTGATGAGAAGTCCCTTGTGGCCATATAGCACCAGTTTTCCATCATAAATGGCTTTCCGCACGTTATAGAGGGGCACACATGTAGCCCTGGTCCAGTCGGGTGGGAATCCTATGTGATGCCTCTCTCCAAATTCAAGACCTGGTTGCTGTATGGCTGGGTAGTACCCATGACTCCTTCACCTTAAGGCAATCAGGGATGTGGTGCAGATTGCAACAGAGGGAACAGAGTGCAGGGCCACATGGTGAAGTGTGGCTATTAGGTACTAGTTTATATTTCTTAATTATTTAAAACTATACTTTTGTTGTCCTAAAGAACTTGCTATACACGGTAGTTAGAAATGGTAGGTCTACCACCATTGCAAAATATTAACATTTTTTGCAATATGATGCATGTTACAAGGCACGGGGTGGGAATTAGTTTATTATTTTGTTCGTAAGGAAAACTCTGGCTGATTTGCTGATTTTCATGTAGCGCACAAATACTTGATAACTTTATATTTTCACAGAAATCCTTGTATTTTTGTAACACTATGTGGTCTCCATGTTACACTATGACACAGGGGCCCCACTGTTTGAGTTTCCCTGTTAATAGTGTGACATGCCCAACCTGGTGCTAATTTCCACTTTACCAGGGAGACCCTATGCTCATTGACCCCTCTGTTTTAGTGAGAAAAAGTAATTGGAGGTCTAAAAGAAGATAATATAAACTTTACTAGCATGCTTTCAAAATGTTTAGTATATGAAATTACAGCACCAAACTAGCAGAAGACATCGGAAACAGCTGTGTATTTTAGTTTCACCATCTTTGTACTGCACAATTTTGTGTCAGTCTATAGACATTAGTGGCTGTACGTAAATGTAGAAGTAGAGGTATAGAAAATGTAAGTGAATGGTATTTTGATAGTTTTACAACCAAAGTAGTTGGAGAAGTGTCATAACACCATATACCAGCCCACTTTTTCACTCAACTTACTCTGAAAACAGACCATGACGCACAGGCATATGTGTAGGCATTCTTAATGACACTTAATCTTTTTAGGCTAGCTCATTTATCTCAAAAAATAACACAGAATTTGCTGACAGGCGCCAATAAAATTGGGATCAATAAAGTTAAAAATAAAGTTGAAAAATATAAATCAAGCTCTGAATGACAATGAATACAAATAACCAAAAAATAACCCCAAAAATTTTTACCAAAGAATGACCAAACAATGAAACTAAATAGTAAATTCTATAGATATATAATTCTAATATAAGTCTATATAACAGTTCATCCAATGTCCTGAGATCCAAACGATGTCAGTGAATCTTCTATAGGATTTTCAATCCATCACGCTTTTCCTATGAGTATATATAAAAGAAAACAGAATACAAAATCATAGTGCAACCTGTAGGTCTAATAGGAGGATGGATAATAACCCTTTTAGTGCCCGTGCACCGATAAAAATATGTAAACAACACGTGGTATGGAAGTTTCTCTTAACCCCTCAAGGGTATGTACTTACTAGATATCAACGCAATATAAATAGATGTCACTCTTTCTGTCCGGTCATACTTCCAGCGTAGAAAACCACTCGGTCATAGTTAGAACAAAATAAGAAAAAAGTGCTCCATAGTGTAAAACCATTTACACAAATTTATTTCATATAAAACATTTGAACAACATAAAAACATCCAGAAATTCCAAAGCCAGATTGCAATGAGAAGGGGAAAAGATCTACCCTCACCCTCCTTGTTCTTTCAAAACGAGCGTAGCAAATGATAGTAGTCGGCAAGTCGTGCCCCGGGCAAACACTCTCGCAATAACCGCTGCGTAGAGAAAGGAACAGATCGGTACAGGGAATTCCGGCTAAGTGCGTCTGACGTTACAATCCCCCGTCACCAACGCGTTTCGGCTCACTTTGAGCCTTTGTCAAAGTGCATAGGGGATGTACAAAATCAGTCTTTTTATACCCTCCAAATTAGACACTACACATGTATCAAATAAACTTCAACTATATGAAGTAAACTAGCATAAACATATGCAAATAACCACTATATATATATATATATATATATATAAACAAAAGAGCATCAATATCAATAATTCAATATAAATATTAATATTACAATTAAATAAGTAAAATATTAGTACTAAATAAATAAACACAGGTAAAAAAAAATAATATAAATATAGACACTAATGGTCTCCCATCCACATCTTTACCGGAGAGAGTCCTGCTTAGCTTTGCAAGTATTTCATATTCATGTTGCTGTCCACTATGTTAACACTAGATTGAGACTGAAAAAAACAAAACTAATCATCTGGGAGGAACCACTTGAGTTCAAAATCTTGATTAAGCCCTTCTGGGAAAAAAAGTCCCCAAATTAAAAATCCATCTCATTTCACACTTAGCAAGAGATATAAGGGTATTTCTATGTCTCCAATTGCCCTCTACTTTATCAATCGCTAAAAAATTATTTAAGCCACTGCCCGCACAATTATGATGGCTTTTAAAATGAGAGGACACAGAATGATTTTCATACCCTTTCTTGATGTTACGTAGGTGCTCGGACAATCTGACCTTTAATAGACGGGTAGTGCGTCCTACATAAAAAAGCCCACATTTGCATTCCAACAGGTATATAACATTTGAAGTATTGCAACTTAAAAAGGTTTTATTAGCATATTTGCGACCCTTCACTTCAAAGCCCGAGATTTTATTCTTCCGATCTGAAAAGGTAATTTTGCATGCTGCACATAACCCACACCTAAAGAATCCTTTGGAGACAACGCCTGATCTTTTAACTTCCATAAGGGAGCTTTTGACCAACTTATCCTTCAGGTTAGGGGCACGTCTGTACACAAATTTAGGATAATTTGGAATTATGTCTACCAACAAGGGATCTTTCTTCAGTATATTCCAATATTTAGATACTACTCTCTCTATTACCCTATACTGAGTGTTATACTGTGTTGTAAATGCTATCTTGTTGTCCTTTGATTTATAAATTTTAGAGCATGGTTCCAGTAGTTGATTTCTATCTTTTTCATTTACAAATTCTATAGCTTCATCAAATAATTTTTCCTTATAGCCCTTACTCTGAAATTGTTTTCTCATACCAGTCATTTGTTCTTTTAATACATGGGGATCTGAACAGTTCCTTTTCAACCATAAAAATTGTCCCTTAGGGAAATTCTCCAACCACTTAGCGTGATGACCACTCGTGGCGAGAATGTAAGAGTTTGAATCCGTCGGTTTCTTGTGTGTTTTAGTACAAAGACGGTTGTCAGTAATATAAATATTAAGATCGAGAAAATTAACTTCCTTCAAACTAATGTTAAATGCAAACTCAACATTGATAACATTTTTATTCAACTCCTCACAAAAATGGTTCCGGCTCAAAAGGTCCCCGCTCAAAACAAAAAAGACATCATCTATATATCTCATCCATGTCACCAGGTTCGCCCCAAGCTTATCACCTTGCCATATGGTGAGCTCCTCCCAGAAAGCCAAAAATAAATTTGCGTAGCTTGGAGCGAACCTGGTGCCCATAGCAGTCCCATTCCGCTGTATATAGTAGTGCCCTTCAAAATAGAAGTAATTATTAGTCAAAATGAAATGAATACTCTCCATAATAAGATCTTTAATGGAGGAGTAATTATTCTATCAAAAAAATGGCCTTTAGGCCATCCTTGTGTGTGATAACCGTGTAAAGGGACTTAATGTCTGGCGTCACCAGGAACCATCCTTCCTGCCAATGAATATTCCCTAGCTTTCTCAGAACGTTCCCTGTATCTTTAAGATTTTTCTGCTTGTAGCCCATTTATCTATTCTATACATGTCACATGTCAACATCACACCTCCCAATAGTACAGTTATTGACTAGACAGACCACCTGTTGTTTGAACCTTATTGAGAACAGTGCCTCCACCCAAATCTTGACACATGGCTTCTCTTCTGGGGAGTGTTCGGAACCACAACCACCAAGTGGCACTTGGGGGACCCTGTGTCCACCACTATAACTATGGCCACAAACACAAAAACACTTCAGCGGGATGTTGTAGAAGCCACCTGGTACATTTATTAGATGAAAATTGTGCGGCAACAACTTTTCTGCATTTTATAGCAAAAATATATCTTTGACATGAAATAATGACAGGGTAATAAACAATTCAATATACAATAATAAAGGCAACAATTACTTAAATATTAAAAAGCTTACAGTTTGAATACCAACCACTATAATTTCCCTTGCAATACTATCTTTACCTCTCAATTTGTGCCTATAGATGTGGTACCTCTGACACACTAATGGGTTCCATGTCCCTCCAGCTGGGGCTTCTCTTGGGGCTCCTCCACAATGACCATTGGGCCCCCAGGATTCATCCCATGATCCCTCTAGGGGCACACCCAGCACTTAGTTTGGTCTAAAACCTTACCCACCCAAGAATGATAATCATTCTCAAGGATGCCTGCTCAAGTCTGAATATTACTGGACTGGAATCGCTGGATGTACCTTTCTTCAACTATGGGGTCCATGTGCTTACGGACAAAATACTCCTCAGACAATAGCCACTCGCACTTTCTCCAAGCTTTCCAAATTTTCCTTTACCCCTGAATTGAATAGAGTAATTGATTGGACCGCTTGTGCTACCAACTTGTCCTTCATCCCCAACTGCTCAATATCACTACCTGAACCAGAATCTGTCACCTGTCCACAATTGAAAGAATTGACTGTCCTGAAAAGAGAATGAGAGAAACACAGAACAGGAACAACAGGAAAAAACTACCACTTCCTGCCAGACAACTGTCCTGCAAGGTCCTTGGCTCAGGTGTTGCTAACTGCAATCGGGGCCTCCCAGAACAGATTCACAAGTGTAATTGGAACCTTCTCCGGGTGTTGGCTCCTTTGCAGTGGATGAAATGGGTACCAGTGTCTCTATACTACCCCTAAGGATGTGATGCTGGTTGTCAACACTTGGTACCTGTCTGTCAAACAACCTGATCATAGGATATTACAGTTCCACAACTTACTCTCTCAGTCCAACATCTTGACAGTTAGTGCAACACCTCAGGAGACAGTGTTTTGAACATTCTCGGTTGCTGTCTCACTATTTACTTTTCCTCTCAAGGTCTAGACCAGTCTCTCAGTTACAAACAGGAAAAGTCAAAAACTTTTCAAAAGACAACAGGTTAAAAGGCAGCTCAGGTGTACTCATGATAGTGGGGAGGACTAGTGGCCAAAGCTACCAGCCACTTCAATCAAGTTACAACCCTCATTCTATACAATTTGTTCTAGCTAGTACAGTTACTTTATTTTCACACTGGTTTGTGGCTAATCAAAAAGTATGTAATTTGTTATCACTGCTTATACATTATACATTTATTATCAATACCATGAATACCCCTATCACCTTTTATAACTCTAGGGCTATCACACTGAATAACAAAAGCCCTGAGTATGACACAGTAATACATTAGAAACATTTCAATACACCTTTACCCAGATATATTTAATCGGTACACCAGTGCATACTTGAGGATCCTGCAAGGTGGTAATTGGATGACGTGGTTTTGTTTTACCTGGAGAAAACCCACCTGTAGGAGGGATATGGAATGGCTCTATTGGTATCATCTTCCTGACACTTTCTCAATCAAAACAGGACATTGCCTTCCTACTAGCTTGAGAAGAAACATCTGGTGCACCCCAATATACTCTTACCAACTTGCACATAGCTTCTGTACCCAGCTGAGCCAGACCATGTGCTGCCTCCACTAGGTCTGGAAGATACACTCCGGGAGCTACTGGTCTACCATCTCTCCAGGGTCCGCCAGACTCCTGACCACATTTCTTCACCTTCCAGACTGTTTATTCTTCAGGTAACACAAATCTCATATATTAACTAATTTGTGTGTGCGTGCGTGTGTGTACACAGTTGAAAACAATACAACAAAAAACAAAACAAAACATAGATTTGTCAGCTGTCACATAAAACTCTGCTGTCTATTTGACAGCTATGTCCGCCCTAGTGTGACAGCCATGTACAGTCGTGTATGTAAGTGTGGACTTTACTAGCAGCTACTTTAGTTGATAACTGTGTCACTGTCCTCCATGTAATTTTCTACCCATGTACTACCATTACTATATAAAAAGTTTTTCAGTCGCCTCAACGTCGCCCTCTAGACTAGAAAAATGCTGAAGACCAATGTATATCAATTGATTTTCTCTCTGCCAACTCACATGCCATTTTCAATTCCACACATTTAGCTACTTGTGAGAAGGGCAAAGGGGTCTATCTGTATAACACTTTCTTCAAATATAACAGTATCCAGTACATGTCTGTCTAACAGAGAAAAATATAAAACATGAAAATGTTACATTTTCTAGGGTTTCACATTATATCATATCTTGTGGAAAAAATCTTATTCCAATGTTCTACACAAAGATGCATATCTATATGTCTAACCTCCAGCGATCTCCTATATATAAAGGCACACTTTGCACAGGAGACAAAAGGCAGATATGCAATCTATGAAACATGATTCATATTTCCACAACAAAAAACCTTTCTGCTTAAAATCAGCAGCTTCTATACACATAAAAACAAACCCCTAGATGTTTCTGTGACTTATGTCAATCTAGTGTGTGTATCACTGACTCCATCTGATGTCACAAATGTTTGAATGAGACCATGTGTACGTGTTTTCGTATCTCTATACAAGAAAAGAGTGAGATACTAACAGATATTAAAGAATGAAGAATAGGAGAGCAACGAATAATAAGAATACAAGGATTTGAAAACAAACAGAAAAGCAGAAAAGATTTTACAGCAAACATGACAGCTGGATTGGACACTATGGGAAAATGGCTTTATTTATTCCACTAATCCCCTTAGCTATTCACTAAACTATGACCCCTCCCCATACTTAACTAGGGGGTCTTACGTCAACCGTGCAATCCAGTGTCGTCCATCATTAGCTCATATGGAACTCGGTATCACCATAACGGTAAACCTTTGTCACAGACTTCCTGGCTAATAATAGAGAAGTGAAAAATTAATCCTTAGTGACTCATACTTAGTATCTCACATGTTTTTCAATCTGAAATACATAAAACAACATTTAGAGCAAAGTATGTACATACTTCATTTTGAATAATGACTCTCAGCCAAACAAATTATCATGAGCCACTGCAGCCTAAAACAAAGAGTGTTACAATGATCCATTGTTAATTTGTCTTTCAAGAGTCATTTTTCCACTTCTCTATCCCACCCCTTAATCACTAAGCCTATATTTCTTTTGTTTATCCTTAACTATGAAAAAGAAAAGACAAGATAGTTATTTTTAAACAACAAAGGTAACAAACATTTTCATTCCTTACCATCGGCCAGCGTTCAGGAAAGCAAACATAAGACAGCATAAAACAAGCAATAACAACAAAATATACTTTTAAATCAGTTTCTTTCTAACCCTGCACACTGATACTTACCACAGATTAACATTTACCCCGCCTGGTTGTAGGATTTCAGGTATGACCTGACCTCTAGAGTTGGCTATAGTTCTCCCCCGAGGCATTTACTGCTATGAGGTGTGCAGGCAACTGTTGCGAAACCTCTGAGACTTGTGAGCACCTTCTCTGCATCTATGTAATTTCCCCTTAGGTGGCCCAAGTCTCTGTTTCCACTCTTGTCCTTTCTGTACAGGCCTTTGCTAGGTGTCCTCGATCTTTTCTCTTTACAGTATCTCCTTATGTGTCCCTCTTTATGGCAGTTGTAACACTTTATTGTCTCATACCTCTTTCTGTGTGTGTTGTCAGCTTGTGGTCGTGTGTGCAGTCCCTCTAAAGCGTGGATATTTACCATCCTTAACCTTCGTGCTTCTTCATTTTTACCTATATTTTTGTCATGCCCCAAAGCAGACTCTCTAAGAGCATCTACCGTGATACCTCTCAAACTAGGTAAAGAGGTTTGTACCCTGGCTTTTAGATTCTCCCTGAGACCATCCATTAGTACTGTAACAATTAATTCCCTGTGGTGCACGTTATCTTCTATAGATGATATCCCTGTGTACTTAGTCATTGTTGACAGTGCTCTAGTAAAATAGTCTGTTGCCATCTCACTATCCTTTGGTTTGATAATGAGAATCTTGCTCCAGTTCACTAAAACTGAAAATATATGGCCAACTGTGAGATTATACGTTTAATATTTTCCTGATTATCATCTTCTGTTAAGGATCTATCCTCCTCCAACATACAATTCTTAATAAACTTTTGTATATCAATATTGAGAGGAAGACAGGCCCTCAACACTACTCACCAATCTTTATTAGTTGGCTCATATACATTACCAAAATATCTAATAAACTTCTGACACTTGGCCAAATCTTTTCTAGGATCAGGGAAATCGGACATAATTGAAAACATTTCAGATCTAGTCCATGGACAATGCATTTCTACATGTTTTATGTGAACTACACCATCTTTGTCTGCCTTCCCATTGGGAACTGCTATTGTGCGGACAGGATGTAAACCTACCAAATTACTACATTCTGAACTAGTTGCTGGAATTGCTGTTGCAGTATAATGGATGTCCCCCCTTCTATTAATTTTTATATTATTCTTACCAATTTCAGCCGCTGCCCCTGCTGGTGGGACCGTTCCGTTTCCTTCTCCGTGTGATGCCTCTTGCATGTTACTGGCATGAGCAATGACTGAAATGAAGGTGGGTTCATTTTCTTCTTTTGAAACATTACTCTTAACATGGCTTAATAAAACATACAAGTTAATGGTTACATTCTTAACATTTTTTGTATCGGCTGTACTTACCACCCCAACCGCATTTGTCGGCGAGGGCGCGCATGCGCTCAGTTCTTTATGCTTTGCAACGCTCACTTCCGTTGTGTGCGCACTTTGCGCCACACCTACTTCCGCTGAGCACGCGCTCCCTTGCCACGTGTACCCTTCTTGTTGCCACAATTTTAAACAGTCATCATGTTCATTTCTCGTTTTTGTTGATTTAATCAACCTTACTTTATCTCTAACATTATTTAACACCTCTGACTCGAAACTACCTATGTTTGGGAAAGGTTTCACACACTCCTGGGTCATCTTGACCCATTTGTCGCAGTATGCCGTTGCGTGCGCACCATATTTATTATGCATAACATACTTTGCCGCAACAACCAGCCATTCCTTAGGCAGCACACAATTGGCAATCTCTTCTTGGCCGTGGACAATTTCCACAGGTACGTCCCCTCAACTCCACGTCACTGAGTACCACTGAACAATAACACGCGATTCTCAACCTACTCAATGGAGAAACAACCTAACACAACTGGGATCAGACAAGTACCAACTTTGCAATACCCTGCCTTTCCTAGTTTGAATACTTTACAACTGTTAGCACCCGATATGCTGCAACCACTGATATTCATAATAAGTATTTTCTCTCACATCTTCCAAGTCACAATCACGGCTGCACAATCAACCATGCGGTCCAATCGCACCACCTACAGATACTATCAGTAAGCTTTGAGATTACTATTGGGAATGCCACGAAAACCTGTTATTTTCGCTTCGAGTATACTTGCCATGTATACTCTGTGGTGTCTCTTTTTCCCCTGTTCTTTGTTAGAACAGAACGCCACTCACACAAAGGTTTCTTTATCTCCTGTTCGCCCTTCGAACAAAACCTTTGTTTTCAGGTCACCTTATTACCGTGTCTCGTCAGACACACCTGAACAACAGCCCTGTCTCTTTTCAACAGTAACTCAACTCTTGTCTTTTATGCATACCATTCACATACAACCTTTTGTTTTTTGCACAGAAAATAAATTTCCCAAACAATAGTAATATATTTTCAGATGCTTTAGCAAGTCATTATACTATTCATATAACAAACTATAAAAACGACTGTTTAAACACGTGGCAATATCACCGGAAGTGCACATACTCAATGCAGGAAGTACACATACGCTTTGCAATGCAATACATTTAAAACGCAAAACGACAATACAAAGAAACAGTTTTCTTTCTTGTCCCTAGATTCAAGTTAGCGCTCCTTAGATTATTCAAAAATGGACATTCGGTTTCACAACACAGAATGGTGAACAGGTTTTAAACACATTGCGTTCTTGCCCGTTTATGACGCGTCAGTCCACCCTTTGTCGACGAACCAAAATCCGTATGCTTTGTGTATCATTCGGTAGCTTAACTTCCAACGGCTAGCCCCCAAATTATTAAAGTAATTTTATTGTTTTCCAATAAGCATTGTCTAAGCGATTTCTTGTGGGTCCAAAGCACAATCAGTTCAATACATAATTATAATACAGTACAGCCAATACCAAATACATACATACCGTTGCGTCCGCTGCGCTCCGCTGGTACCAGCTACAGTACTTCAGCCCTGAAGACTGTGGTCAGAGAATGAAAGCGGTATATATACACTGAGTGTTACAGAGAAAACAATACATATAACTAAATATAACCTGAACCTTAAATATCACTAAAGTGCACATATAACCTTATCTTTATTACAAGCAAATAAAGATATATCTGGCGCTGATCACTACAGCGTGACCACTTCAGATTGGTAAAATAGAACAAATATGTATAAATATACAATGTATAAGATAACTTCAGTCCCACATCCACAGTACATAAACAATCACTTGACTCTTATAAGAGTGGCAGCCTCGGTAGCCTGAAACCAGGTGGTTAGTCCGGATGAAATGGATGCTGTAACAAAAGAACAAGCAGGGCGCCTCTGAGTGTAATATCAAATATACAACGTGGAATAGAGCAATAACATGCGTACCGTGAGGTAGACAGCGATGGGTCTTTAAGAGATAGTGGAGTAGTCTTTACTGTGCTTGTAGTCCTCCAGATCTCCACCGATCATTACAACAATGCAATAACACTGTAATATTCTTAATAAGGGCAATATCACCAAATTCCCCACAATCCTATGGGGTGTGTGGGATTGATGTCCCAAATTACTGATTACAGGACACCCATATGAGTGCAGAAAAAAGTCAGAATCTGCGTACCAGATATCATGAAGTGTCCCACTTCTGAAGGATATTAAAACGTGTGCAACACCAATGACTTCACAGTCACAACCTCATCCAGATAGCGAAAATGCTCTTCTCCTAATCTTCTTTTATGGATTCTGCTTTGCTTCTCTTGTTCCCGGACAAGTGAAGAAATATGATGTTAAACCAGTGTGACATTCATTTCAAATGTAATTCCAACTCTTTTTCCTCTGAGCGCACCAAGGTAGCATTTATTATCTACTTGTTAACTGGACAGGCACTTGCCTGGGTCTTTCCACTTTAGGAGTGTGAGGACCCCCTTCTTCAGAATTCGGCAGCCTTTACAGAGACCTTTCGCAAACTTTTTGATGAGCCTGGCCGTGTGTCCTCTACCGCTTCCAGTCTCCTTAACCTGTGCCAAGGATCTCTATCCGTTAGGCAATAGGCGGTACAATTCAGTACTTTGGCGTCTAAACTTAAATGGTATAATGAGACACTCATCACTACATTCTAACAGGGTCTCACTGACCGGATCAAAGAGGAGCTTGTCTCTAGAGAGCTTCCAGCAGACTTGGATTCTCTGATTTCTCTCATTATCAGAGTGGATCTCCGTTATATAGAACATACCCAGGAAAGGTCTTCTTCCAGGAGATTGACATCTCGTCTGGCACCACATCTTCAGAATCTGGCAACACCGCTTGAGGAGCATATGCAACTTGGACGCTCTCGTCTCATGCCTAAAGAGAGTGAGAGACGCTTCAAATTGAATCTCTGCCTTGACTGCGGCGAGTCTGGCCATCTCCTGTCTTAAGAGGCCAGGAAACAGCTCCTCCTAGTACGTAAGAAAGACGCCAAACTAAGAGCCATATAATCTACTCCCTGCTCCACTCCTAATTCTGATGGCTGTCAGGTTGGATGCTCCTAGTGGCACTTTCGAGACTTCAGCTTTTCTGGACTCTGGTGCTGCCAGAAATTTTATCTCGGCAGCTCTTGCTAAGCAACTCCATTTGCCTATCTTACCATTGACACAGCCATTTTCCCTCACTGTGATGGATGATAATCGCGTTTCTAACGGATCTATTACCAGCATTACCTCTCCCATTCGGCTGTCAGTTGGAGCTCTGCATCAAGAGTGGATCTAGCTTCTGGTTTTGCCTAGGTCCAATAATTCACTCATTCTAGGGCTACTTTGGTGTCACACGCTGGTCCCATAAACAGGGACCGGCGCTGTTACCTTCCTCTTGTAAGCGCTGATCAGACCTACTATTTTGTTCTGAGACATCACTTCTACACATGTGCTCCCTGTTACCTTGCTTTGGACGTCCTACCTGTTCTCATTGCTTCTGGTATTTTGGAGCACTATTTAAACCTCCCATGGTCCTCTGTTCTTTTCCTGTTCTTCTTGTTACCCACTCACGACTAGGATCTGGCTTCCTTAGGTCTGACTTACCTACTCTCCATTGAACGCTTGGAATCAGCTGTACTCTTCGCTGTTACTGTTTGTCTCACCTGGACTCATCATTGCTGCTGAACTACTCGTCAGTTGTAGCACCATGCACGGATCAACTTACCTCACTCCTCGCTACTTCCATGTACTGAACTGCTATTACGAACTGCCTGCTACACCTGTATTCATTGCTACTGCTCAATCTCCTCAATCCTGTCCAGCTGGCTCAACACCGCTATTGTCCTGCTATTGGGACTGCCGCCGAGCTGCCTGTCATTTGTAGTTCCACGCATGGCTCAGTTGAACTTTACTCCTTCACTACTTCCACATGGTGAACTGCTATTACTAACTGCCTGCTACACCTGCACTCATCGCTACTGCTCAATCTCCTCATTCCTGTCCGGCTGGCTTAGCACCATTATTGCCTCGCTATTGGGACTACCGCCAAACTACCTGTCATTTGTAGTTCCATTCGCGGCTCAGCTAGACTCCACTTCTCCGCTACCTCTATGTAACAACTGCTTGTTATATCTACATTCATCTCTGCTGCTTGGGATTACTATCTGTGGATCAACGAGTCAACGCCTCTACTTATCTACCCGGGAACTACCGCTATGCTAGTAACTCACCTGCTACGTTGAATCGCTACCTACGGATCAGCTAAGTTCTACTTTCTTGTTATTTATATTATTGGACTGTCGCTGTACCAGTACTCACCAGTTGCTTTGAATCATCATTTATGGATCAGCTAGTTCTATATGATTATCTTCCTTGTTTGAACTGTCGCTGTGTCAGTGATTCTATTACCTTGCACTGAGTTACATCTGTGGATCAGCCAAGTCCTAAACCTCTACTACCTCCGTTTGTACCAGCGAATTGTCTTCTATGCTGTGAGTTATCATCTTGGGACTAGCTAGTTCTATTTCTATTATCTCAGCGTTGAACTGTTGCTCTATTTACTCCCTGCAGATGTTAAAGATTTTCAATTATGAAGTAGCATGTGGTGTTCCATCACTTCAGCCTGACCAAGTTGACGTGTGCCCAGTATCTGCTGTTATCTTGAATTATCTTGTTCATTCAGTTTTACCAGTGTCATTTACTATTATCCTGCAGCACCTGCTATATTACAGCCACTATATCTCAGCAATACTATTACCTGTGATACCATTGAGTCAAGAACTTTTAGCTAGTGTATTTGGAATCTTTGATCCTTTGTATTATCCATCGTGTTAAAGCTCCACTACTACATTGCCAGCACTTGTTTGGGAGACCGCAACCTGCGGGACTGGAGCGGCAAAGTCCATATCCCCTTGCGGGTGTCACTAGCGAAAACCTCCTACCCGTTAGACTTCGTGCTCCTGGGCGAGTTCCATTCTGGCAAAGACGAGGGATCCATTTATTTATTCAGAGTCGTGACATTTGGCTACGCAACCACGCCCCTCAAGTTGATTTGGACCACGCTCAAGTCACTTCCTGGGCCCCCCCGTCGCAAGAGATGTCTCGCCGCAGTGCTCCCTAGGTCTCCTTGCACTTCTTGTTAGATCCTCATCCCTGAACCAGTGTTACCTATGTTATATTCTTCTTTCTTGTACGTGTTTAGTAAGACTGAGTCTGAGACTCTACCTCCACATTGTCCTTGGGACTGTGCTATTGATTTACTCCCGGGGAAACATATTCCTAGAGGTCAAAACTACCCTCTCTTCCTCCCTGAAGCTCAAGCAATGTCCGAGTATATATCTGAAAACCGTTAACGTGGGTTCATATGGAAATCCTTTTCACCTGTGGAAGCAGGATTCTTTTTTGTAAATAAGAAAGAGGGTTCCTTGCGCCCATGTATTGATTACTGTCCATTACACAACATCGCCTGTTTTGCAAATTGAAGAAGTGCATTTTTGAGGTACCAGAAGTTCCCTCTTTAGGTTATATTGTGTCCGGATGCGGGCTGCAGGTGGATCCCGAGAAGGTAGCTGCTATCACCAACTAGCCCTTACCCCAAGTGTTGAAGGCAATACAAAGGTTTGTGGGCTTCGCAAATTATTACAGGCAGTTCATCAAGGATTTCTCTTCCATAGTTGCTCCTATTTACTGCCCTCACCCAGAATACCGCCAATACGAAGGCTTAGTCTCCTGAAGCAGTGGCCGCCTTCGACTCCTTAAAGAATGCCTTTTCTTCTGCTCTGGTACTGTCCCAACTGTCACGATTCAAATACAAAGTGCAGCTCAGGAGCCAGGAATGAGGTGAAAACACACAAAGTTTATTGCTGGAATAACAATCTGTTGGTACAATACTGAATATACAGGAACATGCAGGAATAAATACCGGGTAGATGGCTGATGTAGAAAAGTGGTAATATGGAGAGCTCCCAGATAGCAGGTAACCAGAAATATGGAGAGATCCAGGCAGCATGAAACCACAAGCACAGCAGAGGGTGGGAACAACAGGATGGTACAACAATAACCAGCAATGAATGCTGGGAGAGACAAGTATAAGAAGGACACACCCAGGTGCAAGGAATAATTAGTGAACAGGAAGGTTAACTCTTAAAGCACAATAGGCAGGCACAGTTGCAGCACCTCTGGTGATCAGAGGTACTGCTGCTAACATATAAAATGAACACAAATAATAAAGTCTGATAGTCCAGGAGGCAGGAGCTGCCAGGCAAAGCAGTATGCTGCAGGCAGATCGTGACACCAACCTAACCAATGGGAACCTACCTTCGTAGAAGTGGACAATCCTCCATTGAAATTGGAGCAGTTCTCTTTCAGAAGTCCCCCACTGGGAAACAATTGCCTTGCGGTTTCTCCTCTAAGAAATTCTCCCCCAACGGAAGGAATTATAGAATTGGGGATAAGGAGATGTTGGCAGTTAAATCCTCTTTAGAAGAGTGTCGTCACCTCCTGGAGGGAGCCTTCCATCCCGTGAACGTTGTCAAAGTCAGCAAATTGGATAAAGTAATTTCAATTAATATCTAGCAAACTTGATTGTCTTTGTCTCAAAATTATGCGTAGAGCACGCTATGGCATGGAGAAGCGTATCCAGCCGCAACACGTGGCAATAACAGGTTTTACACATTTACACGAATTCACACGAACATACACATTTGTAATTAGTATACATTAATAGTTGCAACATAGTTATTTATGTTGAAATGTAGCAATATTTACAGTTAATATTATAAATTATATACATGTTAGTTAAATCAAAGGTTTGGGTTACAGGAAATATGTCATGTTTAGTATCATTTTAATCCCCTATTTATCCTTATTTGTCCGGTTCATTCGCCGAAGAGATCGCACATTGTTAGCGATGATAGGGAATGATAGGGAATAAATGTTTAAAATTATACTGTCTGTGTAATGTAAATAGACTAGTTTAAACTGGATTCTTGGTGGGAAAATCGAAGTGCATCCCCTGGAGAGCTGAACCCCACCTTTGGATATTTTCGTTTGAACTGGCCTATGACCTGCATTACACTGGACCCTTCTGAAGCCTGGACCTATAAAAGCAAGCCACCTCATCTGCATTGTTTTACTGTATTCACTGACTGTATATAAGCAGGGGCTCTGGACCTAGTGGACAGTCTACTTGACTACAGCCTTCAGACCTGAATGACTGTACACTGAAACCAGGGCGCCTGCGATAAGTAACGGCTGTACTTATGTTATTCTGCTACTTTTGGCTTTTAAATCACATTGTGCTTTGGAACCACATTACGGCAATCGACAATCGTTATTGGAAAGCCACTAGACGTGCATAATAACGTATACACCAATCACAGAAACCTTATTTTACCCCAAGAGCTAAAATGTCTTAATCCGCGCCAAGCTTATTAGGCACCTCTTTTTGTCACTTATCAACCAGGTTCTAAGAATTTTCAGGCAGATGTCTTATCTCGCTCCTTGGATGTTGCCGACTCCTTCCCTTCTTTCCAGCCGCAATCTATCATTGATCCTGACCGAATTGTAGCCCTAACTAGGGCCTCAAGCAGAACACCTCCTCCGAGTTGTTCATTTGTTGAACCCTATTTACACCCTAAAATTTTACTTTGGGTTCACGCTTCGAAGCTGAATGGCCACGGTGGCTTTAAGAAGACTTACGTTCTGTTGTATGTACGTTACTGGTGGCTTACTATCTGCTTAGACGTTCGCAAATTAATTTCAGCTTTTACTGTCTGTGCCCAACACAAGATTCCCAGATATCCTCCATTGGACCTTCTCTGTCCACTTGCTATCCCTGATCGTTTGTGGTCCAATATATCTATGGATTTTATCACCGATCATCCCCCCAATGCTGGATTCAACACCATTATGGTGGTCATACATCGCTTTTCTAAAATGGCCTATTTTGTTCCCCTGGTCAGGTTACCTTCTGCCTCCCAGTAGGCTCAGGTTTTCATTAAAGAAATCTTCAGACTCTACAGCTGCCCTCAAGAAATTATATTGGATGGCGGTGTTCAGTTTGTCTGACGCTTTTGGAGGGCTTTTTTCAGAAATATGGGTTTAGATTTAAAATTTTCCTTGGGATACCTGCCACAGACTAATGGGCAAACGGAACGAGGGAATCAGGATCTTGAAAGCTTTTTACGTTCTTTCTCTTCGGAAAATCAAGATAATTGGAGTAATATTCTTCCTTGGGCAAAGTTTTCCCATAACAACCACATTCACAAGTCTTCTGGTTCTTCTCCCTTCTTTGTCGATTTTGTTACCCACCCCATCCTTTTTGATTTTCCATCCAATCTGTCACATACCAGCCTCACAGGTTCTGTCACTTACCTGTTCACTGTGTTTCCAAGTTGTCCCTGCGGTGCTCAGGCTCTGCAGGTTTCAGACCTCTCTGTAAGATGCTGTCCACTCTGTCTCCACTCCATAGATCCCTCCAAAATCAGAGTATGGGTGCTCCCATTTTGGATTCGATCACTTGATTCATCTCATCCAATCAGGTGATAACAGCCACCATTTCATATTCCCTCGAAAACCAGTCCATGGGAGCTGCCATCTTGTATATACTCACCTGAACCATCTCAGCAACTCAGGGTGCTGCTTCTACCCAGCTGATTGAAGTCTCCAATAAGGAATCAACAACAATTATAAAAGGACTTCCTGGAGCCCTTATCTGTTGCCAGTGCAATGTTGTATTTCAGACGCCAACCTGATTCCCAGCAGTTTGCAGTCTTGCTATCTATCTCGCTACAAGCTTGCTATTTATCCAGCTTTGACAGTGCAGTCTGCATTCTGGCTCCAGTCCAATTCCAGCAATCTAGTTCCATCCATTCTGGTTCCATTCCGGTTACAGCTACCTGCTTCCAGCATTCCGGTTCTAGTCCAGTTACAGCAATCCTCTTCCAGCATTTCGGTCATAGCATTCTGGTTTCAGCAATCCTCTTCCAGCATTCCGGTTCCAGAAATCCTCTTTAAGCATTCTGGTCACAGAAATCCTCTTTCAGCATTCCGGATAAAGCACTTCGTTTGCAGTCCGGTCCAGCATTCTGGTTCCAGTCCTTTACAGCAATCCAGTTCCTGTTTGCTCTCCCCTGCTAGTGTAATCACAATCTCCACTGGTCCATTCACTACATGCAGAGGAACATTATTAGGCCACCAAGCTTTGTCCACGTAGTCACCAGTCTAGCTCCAGAGACACAACCCAGTCTCGGTACAGACATGACACAATCCGAATTCTTCGGTGCCAGCTGCCGATTCCTTAACTTGGGACTTTTCTCGCATCTGCGCAAGAACAACTTGTCGAGATCTTTTCTACATTATAAGCGTTATGCGAACAAGCATTGTAAGATCTTTCCAGTTCTCCATCCTGGTGATAAAGTCTGGCTTTCTATTCGGAATTTGAGATTACGAGTTCCCATCATGAGGCTGGCTCCACCTTTCATCAGTCTTTTTTCGATTATTCGCACCATCAATCCGGTAACTTTCAAACTTTGTTTATCTCTTACACTTAAAATCCATGACACCTTTCATATTTCTCTTCTGAAGCCGGTAATTCTCAACTAATTTTCTCATCAATCTCCTCGCCCTTCTCTGGTCCGGACAGCTTCTGGTGAAGAGTTCAAAATGAGTCACATTCTGGACTCTTGAATCTTCCGAGGGAATCTACAGTATTTGGTCCATTGGAAAGGGTACAGTCCAGAGGAAAGATCATGGGTGGACAAGAAAGATCTTCATGCACCCTCTGTTGTTGAAGAATTTTTTCAAAAGATTTATGTTCGTTTTATTGCTACCAATAAACATTATCGAGGTTCCAATGGACAAAGATATTTAATTACAAAATATAGCAGGATTCACAGCAAGCCATGCTGGAGCATAAGAGATATAACAATAAACAGGAAAGCATAAAAACAGAATACATTACATTTTCGAAAGTGCTTCATCTGGGCCCAGATGCATGCAGTTTGCAGTGAGGAAGATAGAGAAAGAACTAACTGGCCCAGGGAGCGTATATGCAGTTTCAGGTAACAAAAAAAACCACAGATGATGTCCCTATGTACACAGATAACACTCAGAGAGGTCTTCATTGGTCCAAGGTTAATGATGTTCCAGCTGTCTGCTGGTCATAGGTTAGTCCATTTGATCTTCTCCAAGGGTGGGGGCAACTTCCCCCAAGTGTTGTCTACATGTCTTCCCGCTGAATAATCAGTTCAAACTGACCCACAAAGTACTTTTGAGTATTAATCTTATATTGATTATAACTTGCATCGCTAGATGCGATCGCTACTCTGTCAAAACCGGGTTAATGCTGGTGAAATTGTCACGAGCCGCGGCGGTACACCACATCCTGGTGTGATGTAGCAGCCAAGCACGTGCATTTGTTACAATGCACTGGTGTCTTTGTGGCATAGAGTAGGAGGGTGTAGGGACATCCTCGAATCCCAGGGGGAGCTCTCGCATGATTCTAATTTGTTCATTTATATATTTATACATGTTCCTGGTTTATATGACCTATGCTAGTTCTAAGCTATTAATTAATTAGCAACCTCCTGAGGCTGATTGTCAGCCCTGTCCTCCTCCTTTCTGATTTGTCCATCAAAGTATTTAAGACTTCACTGGGCCTCACTGCCGGTTATAGTCTCTGCTCCAAAGCATACTTTTCCTGCTTTTGTGTACCTGCCGTTTTCTGTATCTTCGTTGCTGACCCTTGGCCTGGATTTTGACTTTGCTGTTTTGCCTGTGACCCTGACCCCTCGCTCGGATACTGACGCTGCTGTTTGCCTGTGACCCTGAAACCATTGCCTGGATTCTTGACTCAGTTATTTCTTCAGCTACCCAGATCCTTGCCTGGATTCAGACACAGATCTCCCGTGCATCCAGTCCATCAAGCCTGGGCCTTATATTGCTGCGGGACTGCATACCACCTTCCACCAGAAGTTCCTCCTCTTTGTAATCACCTGCGCTACGATCTCAGATCTAGAGAACAAGACCTGGGGCATCCGAGTACCTGTGAGCAAGTTCAGCGCTACGGGAAAGGCGGCTGCTATAGGCGAAGACCTCTGAAGCGGTTCTAGGAGTTGATACCTGGAGCGTGAGCCATAACAGAAATAAGCTTTAATATGAGAGCAAACTCTTCACCTTTTAGATGTCCTGAACCAGAAATACCCTAACTATAATATTATCTATGTATAATTAATCTATAATACATTTTACTAATAAATAAATGTGGATTGGAACCTTAATAAATGTGTATTATTTACATGTGTAATTGCGAATGTAAATGTGTGCATTGTTAATCCATGCAATTGGGTCATTACACGTGGCGTACCAATCGCAATCGCACAGTAAAACAATATTAATCAATTTAGTTTATTTCATACAGTTATTTGACTTTCACAGGCCACCGTTTGATAGAGCACAAAACGATCACCTTAAAATTTTATTGCAGGATCTCAGTAGTACGTTTCATTCTCTGTAATGTATGTCCCTCAAGTACAACCACACTGTCTGTGGATATCCGTCAGGTTACCATTATAGAGAGTCTAGAAGCCATTTTTTTTTTTACGGAACACATACCTTTGGAGCTCGGAGTTAACCTTTTGTATGCCCTTCACCCACACATGTAATACATTATCTGGAAGGATACAAGGTACAATAAAGTATGTTAATATCAATACAGAATATTCTAATAAAGTGCCTCATGCCTAGCATGTCCATCTGCCTGAGGCATCTCTTAGCTAATATGACATTTAAACAAAAATTTTCACAAATAACACAATCTACGTCTGTTAACATAATCTTATTTATGATCTCCTTCAACCTTTGTGGTTAAATACACTCTAATAATATAAATAAGTTTTTCATCAACACTTGTGGGGCGGGCTATTGTTTGTTCATTCTGTCCAGTACCTCAATACTCAATTTTCTTTGTACCCCTAAATTGAATACTAAAATTGGCTGGACTGATTGTGCTACCAACTTCTCCTTCATGCCCACATCCTCAGTATCACTGCCTGAACCAGTCTCCATCACCTGTTCATCATTGAAAAAACTGACTGTCCTGGAAAGAGAATAAGATGAGAGAAATACTGAAAAGGGAAAAAACAAGAAAAACACTGCTCCATGCTGGGTAACAGTATTTGCAAAGTCCTTGGCTCAGGTGTTATTAACTGCGAGCTTGGGTCTCCCGGTACAGTTTCACGAGTGTCATTCTCGGCTGTAATTTGAAACTTCTCCGGGTGTTGACTTCTCTGCAGTAGGTGGAACAGGTCCAAGTATCTCTCTGCTACTCCTAGGGATGTGATGCTGGTTGTCAACACTTGATACCTTTCTGTCAAACAACTTGAGCTTAGGAATTTACAGTCCATAACATACTCTCCCAGTCCAACATTATGACAGTTAGTATAACATATCAAGAGACAGTGATTCAAACTTCCTTTGTTGGTGTCTCACTATTTGCTTTTCTTTACAAGATTTTCAACAGTCTCTCCATAATGAACTTATCTCAATAAAAGTCAAAAGTATTTTAAAAGGTGACAGGTTAAAAGGTGGTTTATGAGGGATTCTGATAGTGGGGAGGACTACTGGCCCAAGCTTCTGGCCACTCCAATCTAGTTTCAAATAGAGATGCTCACTGACCCCCGTGAAGTGGTTTTGGTTTTGGATCTGGATTAGCTTTGATAGAGTAGTAATGATTCAAAAACAGTAAGTGTAAGAAATGCAAAGTTCTTTTATTCTTTTATAATGCAATGCATTGAGTCTTCGTTTAACAATAGAATAAGACTGGAGTTCCTTATTTAAAACACATAGATTATATACAGGAAAGTCCACCCCTCTTAACAGACGTCACTTATCACATCATCATCATCATTTATTTATATAGCGCCACTAATTCCGCAGCGCTGTACAGAGAACTCACTCACATCAGTCCCTGCCCCATTGGAGCTTACAGTCTAAATTCCCTAATATAGACACACACTCACACAGACACACACAGACAAACAGGGAGATAGACAGACAGGGAGACAGAGAGTAGGGTCAATTTTTGATAGCAGCCAATTAACCTAGCAGTATGTTTTTGGAGTGTGGGAGGAAACCGGAGCACACAGAGGAAACCCACGCAAGCACAGGGAGAACATACAAACTCCACACAGATAAGGCCATGGTTGCGAATCGAACTCATGACCCCAGTGCTGTGAGGCAGAAGTGCTAACCACTAGGCCACTGTGCTGCCTACACTTCATATACTTTGAAATAATACACCATACAAGTAAAGAAATCAATTATAAATGCCTTCGACAGATATTTCATCAAACAGAAAACCTATATCCGAAAGACCAAGGGGCATATATGACCAATCACATTCCTAAGCTTATGTCCACATAGTACATCTGGCACCAACTGGAATATCCTGTGAATCAATGAGGCCTCTATTCATTGTGAGACACACAGAAAAAATTTAACCCTTGCACAGAATACATAGAAAGGCAGACAGTTGACCTACTTCATTTAAACACATATAATACATTAACAATATTTTATCCAACTTATATTTGTACTATAATTTATTCCATTACAGCTTCGTGTTTTGGTTTTAGCAAAACCACCCTTGTGTGTTTTGGTATTGGATCTGTATTTTTTTAGAAAAATTGCTAATATATGCTGATATCACATAATTTTGATCCTATATTATTATTAACCTCAATAACACTAATTTTTAAATTTTGACCACCGCACGGGTTACAATATTATTTTCATACACTTTCGGACAAATACTGCAGCGACCTGGCTGGATGCTAAGCGACAGAGCAATGACTAAAAAACACACACATCTAGCACACATTGGCATACAGCAGTGGCAGAAAACAAAAGTTGTGCAAGATGGAATTGTCCTTGGGCCCTCCCACCCACCCTTATGTTGGATCTTAAAAAGGACAGGCACATTTTAACAGACCAAGCACTTCAGCCACAAAAGAGCCACTCCTTGTGGCTGAAGTGCTTGGTTTGTTTGGGCCCCCACAAAACAAGGTAACAATGGCCTTAAGGCACCTAAGGTAACAGTGCTGTTAATTAACTCTACTGTGGCAAGATGTTGTTGTCATCATCATCCTCAGCATCCTCATAAGCGCCCTTGTCGGCTACACAAATATCCCCCACATCCTGATGCAATTCCAAAGTGGCAGCCTCAATTGGTGTATCACCGGCTACACTCGGGCTGTTCAGGCACACATCTGCAGAAATGCGGAAAGGGGCCTTCTTTATGGGTACACTATCAGAATGGACACGATTACACATAGCACTTGTGGATGAACTCTCCTCAGGGATTGGTGTAATTTCTGAATCGCTCGGCTTTTAGACGTAAAAGTATTTGGGCACCACTTTTGGAGTCCGAATGACAAGGTCTTGCTTGGTCACGATTTGTTATGGACTGGAAAAATATCAGGCCTAGTGGGCGGTTCCCACAATGGCCTGTGCACGTGACTAGCTGATTCAGGACCATACAATGTTTAGAAAATAAGAACACAAGACGGTGGGTCTGCTTAATAAGTACTTCAATGAATATGAGCATAAGTACATATCAACACATGGAAACAATGCAGCAAAGTTCTGTACACAGTAGAGATGGTGAGATGGCAGCTCAGAATCTCACAATGATGAGCATCTGCACACTTGGCATAATAAACAAAGTCTTGTAAATTGATGCATAGAGATACTTGCAAACAGAGTCCCAAAGATGGTGCTACCAGCACTTGGTTGATAAAGCAGGTTCACCCACAGGAAATCCAACAGGGGAGTTCAGGAATACACAAAGATCAGAGAATGCACAGGCGTCCATGGAGACAGACTAGCAAACAAGTTGCACTGACAGTGAGCAGGTGTCAGTGCTGAGTTTAAATAGAGCAGGTTTGAATGGCACGCCCTGAAGTGAGTCATGTGATCTACAGGAGAACAAAGCAGACAGGAAAAGTAACAAACCTGGACTGGATTATTACACGATTGACCTTACAAGAAGATGCCTCAGTAACAGTTTCAGTTCTCGCACTCATAGAGAAAGGCAAGTGTGTAGAATGGCAATTTTATTTTTTTCTGCAGATAATTTTACCTGGATTACAGCTCTTTTTTTCTTGACCAAGGTAAAAGGTGTTTTTTTTACATTTTTGTTTGCCTGACTTAAATACACTATGTACTTTTACATAGGCTTTACCAAATGAAGTACAGGGATTACTATCATCATAGTAAATATAAAATCAGCGCTGAGACTCCGTGCTACACCCAGTATAAATGAATCCACTTGGATGAAAATTAGAAATTTATTGAGCTAAAAACAAATGTACAACAGTATAATACTTTGATATCAGTGCACTGATAAACCATTACCACTATAATAATGCATGCAAAGGTAGATATATAAATACATTGGTCTATGACTTATGTTGTTTCAAAAACAAAAAGTATTCTTCCCAAACGGTATAAGTTGTTACCAAGGAAATTTATGATGTTAATTCACATAGAGTATTTTCCGGATATATTATATATAAAAAATACCTTTGGATTTAAGAACAAGTCCCGTAAACCGCTAAATAGACATAGCGATCTAATCTGTGGATTGTAATAATGAAATATTTTCTCTGACAATATTTGTCTTCCTCATGTCATCAATGTTAGAATATTGTCACAGTATTATAAGAGGTGTATTTCATCTGTATCATTCTATGGGAAGTCCAATCTATCTAGTGTTAATATCACTTATTAGGAAAGTCCAAACCATTTAGCAATTGTATCAATGCAATGCTATATATAATTAGCCGTTACTTTCCTGGACCTCTGTTGAGAATTCATAGGCACACCTCACAGTGAATCCGCAAACTGTTCCCGTCTCTGTCTCCAGCCGGATATCACCGGCAATCCAAACACCTCAGTCCGTGACAGGTATGGGACTTGCACTCTTGCTTGTATGTTACCTATATAACACAGTAGAATTGGACTGCAGAATTACACCAACCCTGACAGCACTAGTATTTGTATTTTTTTTGCAATGAGAATTACAAACGCAGCTCTCCTTTTTGTGTGTTACCTATTGTGAAGGGGGAGCCGCGGGATATGGGCGCGCGCGTGCGCATGCTCGGGTTGTGCATGTGTAGTTGCATAGAAGAATCCCCACTGTGTGTGCCGACTCAAGTCGGCACATACACAGTGGGAGAACCGCCAGGGGTGATGACATCATCACCCCTAGACACACAAGAAGCTCCATGTGTGTGTGCTGCTGCTGGGGAGGCTGGGAGTTTCCCGGTTCTTGACTATAAAAGGCTAGACTCCCCCTCCCTCTCTTGCTGCCTGCCTGCCCCTGCCCCATTACTTTTGGTCCCTTAAAAAGTGGGAGGCACATATAGAAACCGTTGTAATTCCTACACCATTCACCTGATTTGGATGTAATGGGACAATCGACTCAAAAGCTATTTCATGGACATGTGTGGGCTAGTCCCTCGTTATTTCATCATCAATTAAGCAGCTAAAAGTTCTGGAGTTGATTCTAGGTGTGACATTTGCATTTGGAATCTGTTGCTGTCGACTCTCAATATGAGGCTGAAAAATCAAAACAAACCCATTAGAGAGATAGCAAAAACATTAGGTGTGGCCAAATCAACTGTTTGGAACATTCTTAAAAATAAATAACGTACCGGAGAGCTCAGCAACACTAAAAGACCCGGAAGACCACAGAAGAACAACTGTGGTGGATGACAGAAGAATTTTTTCCCTGGTGAAGAAAAACCCCTTCACAACAGTTGGCCAAATAAAGAACACTCTCCAGAAGGTAGGTGTATATGTGTCAAAGTCAACAATCAAGAGAAGATTTCACAAGAGTGAATATAGAGGGTTCACCACAAGATGTAAACCATTTGTGAGCCACAAAAACAGGAAGACCAGATTAGAGTTTGGCAAACAACATCTAAAAAAAACCATTACAGTTCTGGAACAACATCATATGGACAGATGAGACAAAGATCAACTTGTACCAGAGTGATGGGAAGAGAAGAATATGGAGAAGGAAAGGAACTGCTCGTGATCCAAAACATACCACCTAATCAGTGAAGCATAGTTTTGAACGTATCATTTAGAGTATGTGCCTGTACTTTGATAACAGCCACCTTGTGTGGTAGCTGTAATGCTCTGAATAAATCCTTAATTAATTTAGCATGCTGAATGTCTTTTCCACTGGATGTTTTGAAATGTCTACTCTTCCATATAGGCCCAAATTCGTGGGCCACTCCCCAAGAATATCTGGAATCAGTATAGATGTTTGCCGTGGATCCTTGAGCATACTCAAGTGCTTTTGTAAGTGGTATCAGTTCCGCCGCTTGACCAGACAGCCCAGGAGACAATGAACCTGAATCAATAACTTCATGAAGTGTAGTTACTGCATATCCTGTATATGGGCTTCCATTATCATAATATCTGGAACCATCTATGAACAATTCAAACGAAGCATTTAGTATGGGTACATCCTGTACATTGGGTAACGCCTGAGTCTCAATGTCCATCAGAGCCAGTCATGGAAATTTTTTTGATTATGAATATTTCCATCTTCAGAATCTCTGGTACTGTCACCATCACACTCTTGATGAACATTTCCATCTGGATTATCTTTATTCCCCCCTGTTGAATCTTCTGATTCAAATATCATTGGAAGTAGTGTTGCTGGATTTAATGTAGTGCACCTTTTTATGATCACATTTGATGCACTAAGAAGTGCCACTTCATATTTGGCGAGTCTAGCCGCTGATAGATGTTTTGTCTTTGCTTGGTGCAATATTTCAACAACAGCATTAGGAACTTGAATGACCAATTTATGATCTAGCACAATGTCTGTACACTTGTCTTTTAGAACTGCTGCTTCTGCCACTGCCCTAACACAGGTAGGTGCATCTCTAATGATGGAGTCGAGACTTACTGAATAGTAAGCTACAGGGCGTTGCTTGCATCCATGTTCCTTTGTAAGTACTCCTAGAGCGTGCCCGTCGTCTTCATGACAGACCAGATTAAAAGATTTTTTATAGTTTGGAAGTCCTAGTGCTGGGGCTGTTAAAATAGCTTCTTTTAGCTTTGTCATTGCTTCAGAAATCTGTTCTTTTGTGGGAAATGGTCTTTCTTTTTTCGTTGCATTGTACAAAATTTGCATATACAGTGATGCAGACGGGATCCACTCTCTGCAGAAGCCAATTAGGCCCAAAAAATTAGTTTGTTTTATTGTTATAGGTATAGGAATCTGTTGTACGAGTTGGATTCTTTCCTGTGTAAGGTGTCTAGTTCCCTTGGAGATGCAATGTCCCAGAAATATCACATTTTGCTGCACCAACTGCAATTTTGTTTTAGAGACTCTGCAGTCTTGCTGAGCCAAAAAATGTCAACAATGATACGGTTTCGTCTCGACACATCTGTTGTAGCTATCAACAAGTCATCAACATATTGCAGTAGCTGTGGATGCCAAGGTCTCCATCCCTGCAGTATGGTTGACATAGCTTCTGTAAATTCAGATGGACTTGTCGCTCCCCCCTGTGGAAATCGAGTCCAACAATATCGATTTCCATCATGCGTAAAATCCATCAGGCTTTCTTCCCTCTTGCACAACATGCACCGTTACCTGTGGTATTTTACTTGCTTTTCTTTTTTTCTTTTCTCTCTCTTGGTTCTCCAATCCTTCTAGCACCTGTAAGATAACTGATATGTCCATTGACATTTCTTCAGGTCTGATTGCAAACATTTGCACTCTCATGTCATTCCTCAGTCCGTTAAAAAATTTAGTTCTCAACAATTTTTGTCCATCAGGTTCTGCTGCTGGGTAGCCATTATCGTTCTGCCTAGTAGTAAGTTTATTAAGGTATACCCTTACTGTATCATCTCTTTGGGTAATGTCAGGAGCAGCCGGTGTTCGTAATCGTTCTTCATGGCACCACCACTGAATCTGTGCTAACAGTGCCAATCCGCTCTGATAGGTATGTCTTTCTCCCACCGGCGGTGCATTTACAATTGCTCCTCTGTCTCCGTCTGCAGCCCTGTTTTCCATCGCAAGGACTTGTGTAATTAATCCAACTCCAAACAAAGGGTTGCAGATTTGTTCCAAATCAGTCCAACAGGGATTCCACACAGACTGCACATATAGGCTGAGAAAGCTGCCAGGCTTTTTCTTGGATCTGGTGCTTCAGTAACTACTGCACGCATATCAGATTTGTACCATGGGGTATACGTTTCCTGCAGGACTAACTGATATCTCTGTGTATTTGCAGTGCCCTCTGCTGCAGCAGGGTCAAAATTAGGATTTGGCATTTGTTGTATTCTTACTGGATACATTGGTGGTTCATCAGTCAAACTTTCATAAAACAGATGTGGTATTTTTTCTTGATCTTTTCTAGTTTCCTTTGTGCACTCCACTGTAATCCTTTCAGGACTTTTGTTATAATCTTGAAGACATCTTAACATAGCTGCTGACTTTACCATCCTACTGTTGTTTCCATTGTCACAAAGAAGTTCTCCAGGTGGTATAACATTTTTACAGTTTGGACAAAACATATATCTTTCAGGTATACAAAAATCACATACTGGACATTTCCTTCCTGGATATGATGGATAGTGCACAGTTTCTGGCATTACTGTGCGTGTGTCACCTGGGGCAATTGAACCTCCTGCTTCCAACCAAAGAGGCGTTGGAGAATGTCCTGCTGCTATTTTTAGACTTGTTATGTCAGGGTATCTGACAGGTATATTTGAAATAACCCGCATGATCTACTACTCCATACAGAGACTATGGAGGAACATTTGACACTCCTACAGGAATTGTTAGCCCTCCTTGTACATGCAGGGCTCAAACTGAGTCCTCACAAAGCAAACCTGGCTAGGTCAGAGGTCATATTTCCTGGTGTCAAGATCGCTCATGGGACAAAAGGTATACTGGCCGCCCGAGTTGACGCAATGATCAAATTACCTAGACCAAAAACCCTACAAGATTTGCGAAAATTTCTTGGGGTTACAAACTTCATGAGGGAGTTCATAGAGGATTTTGCTACAAAAGCGAAACCTCTGTATAAATTGCTCAGAGGTGAGGAACCTTCATTGAAAGGATGGGCAGAAGCAAAGGAAGAGGCATTTTCTACTCTGAAAAGAGATCTCTCTTCTGCCCCAGTTTTGGCCACTCCACACACAGAGGGTGAGCTGGCAATTCAGGCTCACGCCGGCCCAGAGCCCATATCATCAGTCTTACTACAAGAAGTAGGATCTGTGACTAGACCACATAGGCTATTTCTCAAGACTTCTTTCTCCTGTGGAGGTTTTTATGAATGTGCAAAACAACTGGCTGCAATACATTATGCTGTCAAAGTGACAGAAAATATTGTGGGCTTTAGACCCCCATAACTCTTTGAGCACTGAAATATGCGCCAGGTGTTTATTCTGGCTATCCACAAATCCGCGTCTGTGAAAGGTATCCAACTGTAATGTCAGGAACTACATATGAGATGTAGCTATATATAGTACGTGGTCCTGAAGGATGGAGTAGCAAGGCTTCCTTTACTGCCTCCAATTCTGCCCTTTGTGCCGACAGGTGACCAGGTAATTTAACAAGACTCTGAAGCCCTGTAGTCTTATCCAAGACTGCATAACCTGTCACATATTTCCCATCCATATGAGACCGAGGCCCATCAACAAAGATGACTTGGTCATCCGGGTGTGTTTGTCTAAACAAAGTCATTGTTTCATCATATGACATTTGTCCACAGTCGTGTTCCGTCCCTGCTGTATTTAGCAGTTGAGAAAATACATATTTGGCCTTGTGATTTCCTTTGAGATTGTGTCCACTCAAATCCATTATTCATCTCCCAAACCTCTTGAGAGACACCAGGCAGTATGTTGCAGAGTAGAAGGGTTAATGGAGAGTGTGGGGTCTGTATAGTAAGGGGTCCAAAGGCACCAAGAACTCTGACCGGATGGGCTTAATTTGCCAACCGGTCTGTTGGGAGGAAGAAGGATGACTGGATGTTCTTTCTGCAGCTTTTCTGGATTTCTTTCTCACTGACAGTAACAGACTGTTACTGACCACTCCTACCGTTGTCACCTTGCCATCAGACACTTGACGTTGCGAATGCCAACTACGCAATAGTTGTAGGTGAATTTCGTTGCCACCACTAGGCTCCTTCACGTGCCTAGAACCACTTACTTCTGGGGTAGCTGGTATAGCTGCTACAGTGCCTCTTTGCTGTGGGTTGGCTTGTACCTCCTGACCGCTTAATATGGATCAGGACTGCTGGTTAGCAGGCAGAGTGTTGACACAAAGATGCTAAGTTCAACACAGGACAGCCGGGGAATGGATTAGAGTGTAAGCTCTTATCTGTTGGTCACAGGATTTCCTTTCTTCAGACAGAAACAAAATTCCAATACAAAACTCAGTATGTTTGCAGTGATAAACATTGGCGCATGTGAAATAAGTTTATATACCAAGTTATTTCTAAGTGACCAGCCACAAACTCATCCTGTGAATCACTGACTTCAATGAAACCATCTTGAACTTTGGTACCAGCAGCTGGGTTTTCAAAGATTTGAGAGGTTCAGGATCGGTCTGAATTAACTTAGGGTTTTTGAACCAGAAAGATTGGAATAAAATCCCAAACCTCATACATGGTCTGGAACTGGTACAACCACCCCTGAAGAAACCAGGTAGTGGGTGGCCTCTCATAGAGCAAGACGGGTTTGTCCAACTTGCAGAAAATCTGGTAGTAAAAAATAGTTTTTGGGGTATACCTGAGAAGGTCTATCATGCACCCCCGATTCCCTTCACCTAAACAGCATGCTAGACTGAAACCACAGATCCTGGAAGAGGAGTAGAGGGGCTTCAACCTCAGCGATCATGGGTGGGCAGAATGCCCATCATGACAATTGCTTTCCGGCAGACTTAGAGGCTGGGCACCTAGTAGACTAGGCCTGTCGCCCACGCTGAAACCATCCCTGCGGACAGACGGTAGAAGAAAAGGAGTGAAACGTGGACACCTTAGATTTTGGCACAGTAACAGGCAGGAAAGCACTGATTCTTCCCGTCATCTGACTAATATTGTCCCAAACGGGACAAATCAGCCAGCTGAGAAGAAGGAAAAGAATGCAAAGAAGGCTCCGCAGTCTAAGGAACTGCTATCTCTGAAATGTCTCCCACCTGATGCACAACCCGTATCACCTGACGGTCAGAGGTGACTTCCTCCCCAAAGGCGTAGTCCTTCATATACGATCCAACAAGCACTTCACCCTGCTCCTAGGAAGAACAGTCAAAAGCTGACTCATTCACAGGTTGGGGCACCGCCACCCTCATGTACTTACAGAAGAAAGATGCTGTAGCAGATTCAAACACCCTCTCTAAAACCAGGCCATGTATCAAAGTCTGTAGAACTCTGACCCAAGCCAGCTACTCTGAGTCTGCTGGCACAGGACCCGCAGGACCTTGGCCTGGCACTACAGGCCCCAAACCAGCCAGACTGCCTGAAGAGCCGGAGGGAACATAGGAAAGATCAATCCCGAATAGGGAATAGACTAGCTGAGCAATCTCAGCAAAAGCGTTGGCTAGTGACTTAGCTCGAGCATGTTCTGCCATGGCATAATTAAAGTCCCCAGGCACACATGGCACCCGAGCTTTAGACTGGCAAATAGCGCACAAAGCATTTTCGTCTGGCCATCCAAAGGGTAATTTAGTGTTGCTGCTGGCTCAAGTAAACTTCGTCATAGAAGTTACACCAGCCTTATCTCTCAAGGATCTCCCCCTATCTGATAGGATAGGCACAGCCCCTATAATAAAGAGGCAGCCATTCATGGGGCCCACCGCACTGTGCTGGGAGAGGTTAACACTCACCGTCCAGCTGTCTTTCGGAGCGATGTACAGCAGTGACTGCCACTCCTGCAGTCATTGCCTTGGAACGCCAGGCACAGCCTACTGCGACTATGGTCAGGCCCATGGAGGAATTTAGCATGAGGAATCGAGGAGGGGGGTCTGAACCGGGAGGTACCCCCTCGGTACCTCCAATCCTCCACTGTGAGCAGTACACAGCCATTCATGCGGTGACACTGCAGTTGAAAACTCCGGAGACAGTAAAATAAAAACAAAAATTACGGAAGAAATTAAATCTAGATAAACAGGCTTCAAAGCAGCACCAGTAATAAAAAAAAAAAAAACATGCCCTGCCACGTTGGACACTTCAACTAAACTGAAGGCCTAACAGTAGAGGGGGAGGATCGGCAGTGAATTACGAAGATGTCTAAAAGTGTCCTCCAGACTGGTCCATACACTATATCCTAAAGTTTCCCTGTGTACCCATATAGATGACTGAGAAATAAAAACCATTTATAGTTATGGATAAATGAGAAGGCTGAAGACACCTAAAAAATTGCCTAGAAAACTGAATGTATTGTGTTTCTGAAAATGGAAAATAGGGTTTTATTTTTGCAAGATAAATCTTTTATGTACTGTGTTGTGACAAACACAATTATACCTATGGCCTATAAAGATAAAAACATCTGACTAGGTCCAGTATTTCTAAAAAAATCAAAACCACAACATTTATGGCAATAATGTATTATCTCATTTGATGTTCAAGCTCTTCTCTTCTTTCACACAAAGGATTCCTCTTTTCATTTTGAAGTAAGAGGGGTCAGGATTGTGGCAGTGGGGGTGTGACAAGATGGACCGCCTATGCCACCCTGTCTTTTGTTGCTGGGAACTGGTTGGCTTGCTTTGCTACTGTTCCCTTTCTTTATCGGAATTGCGCCCTTGCCGTAGTAGGAGGGGCTTACAATGCTGCCACCACTGGACTCCTTAACGGCATCCAGAACCACGTTCCTTCTGGGTAACCGACAATGCTAGTGTACCCCCTTGCTGGTGCACCTGGGCTGGTACCCCTGACCTCTTCCTATAGATCAGGGTTGTTGTGAATGGATTCCCCCTGGCCTATCACACTGACCAGAGGTGCTGGGTAGCGAGCAGAGTGGCGGAACTGGAAAGCTGGGTCCAAACCTCAGAACAGCCTGAAACAGATTAGATCTGGGTCTAATCTGTAGGTCACAGGAAATATAGCATGGAAGAAGTTGTCAAAGCAGGATCTTGAAGCAAGTGATGTTTATTAGCTCCACTAATCACTGGTACCTTCACACTGGTTGAAGGTATCAGTGATCAGAAAGTCAGATGGAACTATAATTAAATAATTCAGGACAAACCAGTCGTGTTTTATACAGTTTTGGAAACAGCCTAGCAGGGGGTACGCCAGCCCCCTTAACTCTTTGCTGGCCACAAGAATTCGGAGTTATCTTTAGTATCAGAATGCAATCTGTTTCCCAAAACATGGATTGAAATGCAATGCAAAGTTAACAATCGTTTACACTACTCTGCTATATACCAAAACCTTCTGTGTGCATTATTTGGACAGGATCTGAGATGCAGAATACAAACCACACAGAAAGGCAGCGCCCTCCCCTCCCCCTCCCCTGCTGTGTATACAGGTCAAACAGACGTGTTGGCCACTGAGATCAAAAAAGGTCTAATTAACATGAGGGACTTTCTTTAGAAAAGTTATACAAATGCAATCATGGCATCCTGTCTCAGAAGTTAGAAATCAATACCTCAGAAATTAATGCATTTTCTATACAAAGTGCCACACGATATAATAAAATGAGTACAGTTGCAATGATATAAATAAGCGCCCTGCGCTGTTTCAATTACATACATTTATACGTGACCCAGCCACAGGGGGTATGTGAGGGAAAGCCGTTATGAAGCGGTGACATGTGATACATAGGACTGTGGGCTGAGGGGGTCTGTGAGGGAAAAGATAGTGAAAATGTGTCATAGGCAGTTTTCTCCCCAGAAAACTTTGCCAACTGCCCCCACCCGGCACTAAGAAGTAGCCAGGTGAGGGCAGTTGAAATGCTTTGCAATAATATTGAAAAAGTTTGGAGGTTATTGCCCACACCTGCAAGGACTGGTCGAACTGGTGGTCAATGATCTAACACACACTGCTGGCTGTAGTGCTCACATAATGCCTGTTCTAATAGGAGAAACAATGGTCATAACTGGACTGTAAGGCTCCAAGAGCCGGGTGGCAAGTAAAAACAGCACCCAGATAATAGGTGCTGGGGAAAACTCTGCATAGGGAATGTCAGAAAAAAGCTGGAGTGTCAGGGTATTGGTTTCTCCCTCACACACCCCGTCTGCCCAGCAGCTTTACATACACACGTGTGCACTTCCACCGTCTGCCCAGCAGCATTACACACACATGCACTTCCCCCTGCCCAGCAGCTTTCCACATACAGACAGACACACACGACCCCTCTACCCAGCAGCTTTACACACACATCCCCACTGCCAAGCACCTTTATACACACACGTCACCTCTGCCCAGCAGCTCTATACACACACACACACACACACATACACGTCCCCTCTGCCCAGCAGCTTTGTTGGGGCAGGCTCCGGCGTGTTGCAACATTTGGCCCCACCCCCTAAACATCAATCGCCTTTTTGGACCAATTGGAGCAGGGGGCGGGGAAACAATTGGGCACTATTCGCATCCTAAGGCCGGCCCCCTGCACCATACTGCTTGAGTGGTTAGAAACTCTCTCGGGAGGACTCCCAGAAATTTGAGAGCAGGCAACTATGAGTTTTATTCATATATGTCCCATCTGCCCACATGCCTCCCTGCGAAGCAGCTTTACATACACCCTCAGCCCACATGCTGAGAAGCTGCTTTACACACACATATCCTCCCCATCACATTACCCCTTCTGTTTACTTTTTTCTCCACCAATGTCTTCCACGTACATAGGAACAGGAAACTGTGCACCAGCAGCTTCCTGCACTATGTATCATGTGACTGCATCACATGACCTTGTGATGTCACAGTGAGAAAGAATGTACATTTGTGGAACGTGCTCAAGCTACGGCGACATTTTTACCTGGGAATTGGAGAGTGAGATGGCGGACTACGAGAGCGCTCAGAGAGGACGTTTAAAATTGAAAGGAATCGGCGATATCAGTATGGGAAAGAAGTAAGTAGTTTGACCGGAGAGCTCTAGTTATTCTTGAGCGAATAATGTGTCTTTTCCCCCTCACATATTATCACGACATTTCAGCTGGTAACATGTAGATTTAAGTTCTGAGCAGTAAATGTTGGAAAATAGGGAGAATCACAAAAGATACACTGCATCTGATTTCTGCTCATAGTTAAATGTACGCAAATAGCTCAACTCCAAACAGGTACCCCAAAATGTTATCTCCCGGCAGAGTGAATGGCACATTTATACACAATTCTCGATTTGAGATACATAAACGCTAAATTTGTATGACTTTTTGCATCCTTTCCATATGTCTTTTTGGGTTTTTTTTTACATTTTTTTTTTAACTTTTCCATGTGAGGCGCCAGTAGGTCTCCAGCACTAATAAATTCAATGCAAATAGGATCTAATAGTAACTAGCAAAACAATTCTTCCTGTTATTTACATAGGTATTGATTTCCATAGTAGACTGATGTCTCTGCCATATATACTATAGAAAGGGAAAATGGAAATTGATTAATGATTAAATTCATTAATGAAGTCTGTTAATTGTTTTTGAAATTAACAATGCTTTTTATATGGGTATTTCTGGTATTTTAAAATATAACTTTAATTATGGAGGTAGTTTTCCCCAAATTTTCTATTCATTGTATACTGTGAGCACTGTCATACACACATTATTCATTCTATTTGAGTAGTAGCCATTTTTTTGTGGGAATGATGACTCATAATTAACTTCCAAAATATATAAAAAAATGAAAGAATACATATTTTTGAAACCCTACTTGCTCTGTATTGTCATCATCAAAATTATTTCTGATAGAAATACTGCAGGGGCAGAGGCAAAATGACAAAATAAACAAGTGCATATATTTTGTACATATAAGTTTAATGTTTTGTTTTAAACACTAGTTATAGATATAGTTATAGGTTTATTGTTTTTCTGTTCCCAATGGGCCCAAATTAGTATTTTTAAATGGCTGTATAACTTATTGAAAATTGTCTATCTTTACTAGCAGGTTTGTTGAACAGATGTCATGTGTGTCATGTTGCTTTCCTTTAACCTTAAATGCCTGGGAACTCTATAGTCTTTACCACTGTGCTGTCCAGTATGGAGGTCCATATTTGTCTGGACCAGCATAGTGGAAAGCCATATATATTCGCACATATCTCATGCAAGACACTGCAAAAACCTTAGTTCATGCACTTACAATCTCCCTATTGACTATTGCAATTCCCTCCTTACTGGTCTTCCCCAAACAGACTCAAACCCCTACAATCTATTTTGCACACTGCAGCAAGGTTGATTTTCCTTGTAAATCCTTATTCCTCTATTGAATCACTCTGTATGTCTCTACACTGGTTGCCTGTTTTCTACCGAATCCAATATAAAATACTTTTACTAACCTACAAGGCCATCAACAAAGCTGCACCAACATAAATCTCCTCTTGTCTCAAAATATCTCCCAACTTGGCAACTCCGTTCTGCACAAGATATGCGTCTCTCACCCACACTCATTACATCCTCTCATTCCCGGTTACAGGACTTTTTTTGGGCTGCACCCACTCTATGAAATTCTCTCCCTCGCACAATAATACTCTCCTCTGGTCTACAAACTTTCAAGCGTTCTCTTAAAACCCCACCTCTTCAGACAAGCTTATAATATTCCTTAACCTCACTACATTACCCTATTATCACCCGTTACAGAATTTCACACAAGACAACTACCCCTTGACCAACATTGTTGTGTGACAGGATCATTTAGCTTATGAGTCACTTTTACCTTTGCAGTCTGGCTGGGCGCGAAATGCAAAATGTAGATTTTACCTCATGTGTCAAACTCCAATTGTTCCATACATTGTAAGCTTGCGAGCAGGGCCTTCTCACCTCTTTGTCTGTTTTACCCAGTCTGTTTTTTAGTTGACTATGTTTGTCCCCAATTGTAAAGCGCTACAGAATTTGTTGGCGCTATATAAAGAAATGATGATATATAGTAAGAGGGGAACATTCTACCTAGAAATAGAGCTACCTGAGGTCTGTTATCCTCCACCTCATGCACCTGACTTGTGCATTGCCTGGACACTGCATGCTCAACTGTTTCTCAGCCTTGTTTTTTACAGCTGCAGGTTTGTTATGACTTGTTGGTTTCATTTTTGCTGTTTATTGTATTCCCACCTTTAAACAACACTTATTGCTCCACTTACCCTCACTATCTAACTGGCTCCCTTTAGCGTAGACAGCCACCTCACTGCACCTTCCATTTTGCCTAATGTTACATAGGTCCTCTCCACTCCTGCCAAATGTCACTGTCAAATCTAAAGGGTTTATTTACTAAACTGCGGGTTTGAAAAAGTGGAGATCTTGGCTATAGCAACCAATCAGATTCTAGATATTATTTAGTACATTCTACAAAATGAGCTAGAATCTGGTTGCTATAGGCAAGATCTCCACTTTTTCAAACCCACAGTTTGAGTAAAACACAGGGATATATTTACTACTCCCTCATCTACTGTCCTACTTCCTAATACCTTGCTGATCCTTTTCTCTTTTCTCTTTTTTTTTCACTTTGATCTGCTACCTCTGCAGTCTCTCCCTTCACTTGCTCTTTCCTTTATCACCTCACTTCTAACCTTTAATAATCAACACTTAAAAAATAGACAATTAAAATATGTACTATAAAAACTGAAAGCATATGTCAAATGATGTTGCTGCTATTTAAAGCTCCCTGAATTTTGAAAAAGTTCTGACGCTACAGGACGAAACGCATCAGCAGTTGCTGTGTCTCCCAAGAGCAGTGAGTTTTTTACCTCCCAGTGAAGCCAGGAACCTTTGCAGCAGGAACTAAATATTTATTCCTCAGAGTTCCCGAAAGGCAGGATTAGAAAGGAACACTCTGCACAGTCACATGTTGAATGTAGTGAGAAACTGAATAGTTATATAGCAGAATTTTTTTTCTACTCCCTCCAGAGGTTATGCTTCTGTTATTTACCGGTAAGAAAACTCCCTTTTTTCCTGTCGGGGACCAGAATGTGGATTTATATTGTGCTGCTGTGGTAAGCATCATAGCAGCCACATCATTTGACATATGCTTTCAGTTTTTATAGTACATATTTTTAAGTGTTTATATTTCAGTGTTGTGTATTAAATTTGATTTTGTTGAACCAATCTTTTACTTTTTCTTTATATGTATATATTTAGCTACTTCCCTCAGGGCCATTTTTTCGTTGTTTTCTTGTATCTTTAAGGGTTTCCAATAGGTCCTAAATGAGCTGCAGTGGGAATTTAGCTAATTTTAAGGATCGATCTCTATAGCTTCATTTGATTTATATTTACTTTCCTTTCCTGTGAGCACCAGACTTAACCCTTTGGTGGGTATAAGGTTGTCACTTCTAACCTTGCACTGTTCTTTCTTTCTGTTATACTAAATTTTCTATTTCATGCTCCTCTCTAGCATTACCAAGATTTGCTACTCTCTCTTCAGTCCTCTCCCTCTATCCCTCTGTTTCCCTTGTCCAATCTTCCTGTGTTATCCTCCCTTCCCTTTCTCCTCCCAATCCCTCGCCTCTCTTCTTTCCTATGTCCCTGATCTGAACGACTGCTCCCTCCCTCATATTTCCTTGTCTCCTCCTATCCCTCTCTTCCTTTAGGCCTCTTTGCTTCTCTTCTCTCTGCCTACTTCTGTTTCTATCTACGCCCTCCCACTCTCTCACCCTGCAATCTATTCCCATACATCACAATTTCCTTCTCCTGCTCCTATCTACCCCCCCCCCCCCCCCCCCCAAAAAAAAAAATAATCAGTCCCATCTCCACTCCTCTCCCACCAATTGGTCCCCTCCCAGTTCTGTTTTTCATTCAATTCCAACACTCTCCCCGTCGTGCCCCTCTCTCAAAATCGTACCCACCCTTGCAGTCCCACAACCTCATCCACATCTCTCCTCTTTCTTTTTTGTCTCTTACCTGTAGACTCTGGTATGCCAGGTCAGTCTGTAATCAATTGGCCTCTTTCCATGAGCTCTTTATCTAGATCCTTCGACTAGCTTGCCATCACTTAAACCTGGCTATCCCCTGAGGACACCACCTGCTGTTCTCTTTTTCGGGAGCTTGTCCTTCTCCCATACACCCTTACCTGGGGGCTGGCAAGGTGGTGGCATTGGTATACTTCTTTCCCCCTGCAGCTTTTATTGGGTTCTTCCTCCTGACCCCTCCCTCTCTTTCTCCTCCTTTGAGGTACATTCCACCCGCCTCTTCAACCCAGCCAATCTTTGTGTTGCTGTTATCTACCGTCCTCCTAGTCCTGTCTCTCACTTTGCCACCTGGCTCGCTCACTTTCTCCTCTGATCTTCCCTCCCTCATCTTGGAGGACTTTAATAGCCTTCAGACCCTGCTGCTTCTAAGCTTCTTTCCCTCTCCTTTTCCTCCTCCATTGGTCTCTCAAAATGGACCTCTTATCCCTCCCACTGTAGTGGCCACTCAATTGCTCTAGCCTCTTACCACCTCTGTACTGTCTCCGTCTTTAAAAATTTCCCTTTCTCTGACCACCAAGTTACTCTTACCAGGCATATATACTATTCATCCCTGGTCTCGCTCCTCTTCCCCATCACCACTCTTTCTTGCCCCAATGAGGCTGTTTCCTTCTATTATCTCGCCCTTACCACTGCACTTGACTCTGTCACCCTGGCTGCCACCATCATATTCGTCGGTTTTCAGCCTCAACTACTTTTGTCTTTGTCACCTTCAACTCCCTCCACTGCCCTAATCGCTTTCTGCTGTTGAGTCTGCTACCTATTTTACCTCCAAAATTGAATCAATACATGATATGTCATGACATCTCCTCCCATCGGCCCCTTTTTACATAACCCACTCCCACTCTACTCTGTGGACCATCTCCATCCTCTGCATCTCACTGTTACCGCTACTTCCTTGACTACCCACCTCTTGCTTCACTCCAGCATCTGAGGATGAAGTCTGCACCCTGCTTTCTTTCTCACCCCCATCTACCTGCCCACTTCACCCCCTCCCACCTCCTCAGCTCTCTCTCTCTTGAGGCCTGCTCCCACCTTGCCCACCTCCTCAATCTGTCCCTCTCCTTTGGAATATTCCCTTTCTCCTTTAAACATGTTGTCGAGACCCCCATACTAAAAATAAAACGCCTTGACCCTGCCTCCGTCTATAATTAACACAGTATCCCTCTCAATCCCTTTGCCTCCAAACTTCTCAAACGGGTTGTCTACAACGTCTTGCCTCCTTTATCTCTTCTCACTCACTCCTTGACCCACTCCAATACGGCCCTTTCTCACCATGGAAGCCACCAAAACTCCTATTCACTCACTTGTAATCTCGCGCCTTGATTTCTGTAACCATCTTCTCAGGTAGGAGTCTGGCCTACCTGACTCCCACCTTGCCTCTCTTTAGTCTATCCTCAATGATGCTGCCCCCCTTATATTTTTCTCCCGCCGGTTTATCTCTGTCAGTAGCTACATTGACTCCTTGTGGACAACAGGATTAAATTTAAACTCCTCACCCTCGCAAATGCTATTTTGCTTTTATTAGTATTACTATAATATTATATTTTGAAGGTTCCCATATCCAGGCTTCTTTCCATACTATAAAACCATTATATCTAAAATACAAGTTGACTTATTTTTTTTTTTTTTTATATTTCTTTATTGAAGAATGTCAAACATGTACACATCAGTAAATAAATTAGAACAAAGATATGTTTATACTTAATAATCATGAACCATGACACATAGTATGAGGAAAAACGTCACCTGTGAGTCACTGAAGTGAACTATAAATATGATATCACACATAAGGTACAAAAGCCTGGAGAGACCGGGGCAACACAAGCACTCTCCTAGTCCAGAAAGATAGGTGGGTCTTGCATGAATATTCTAGTTTCATACCAAAGGGTATGTTGAAAACATTTTTGTATTTGTTCTCATCGGGACTGACAAAGTGCCAACAAAGCTCTCCCAAGTGTCAAAAAATCTCCCTGTGTATTTTGTTTTTTGGAGGGAGGCTTCCAACCAGTCCATTTTCATGGCAAAGAACATTTTTTCTTTAAAGAGGTCCAGTGTGGGGGATGTGCTCTGGATCCACATGTGGAGGATGGTTTTTCTTGCCACTGCCGAAATAATCAGCAGCAGACGTCTGCCACCTCTGGATGTGCGGGCATTTGGTGGGAGAATGCCCAATATAGCCCAGTCTGGTGTGAAAGGGAGATAATTTACAAGATCAGCAGTAGCAAACCTCCACACACGTATCCAGAACCCTCTAATAACCGGACATCCCCAGAAACAATGAAACAAGTCTGCCCCTCCCATCCCACATTTAGGACACCTATCATTATCTGACAGACCCATAGCCAATCTGCGATGTGGAGATATATATCCCCTGTGAAATATGTTGAGGAACATTTCTACATATGTAGAGGCTGGGAGTAATCTGATCGAGATGTTTAAGTTTTTAAGCAAAATTTCATTAGTTAAGTGCGGGAATGTCAATAACCATTGAGCAAGGCCCGAGCGTATGGTAGAATAGTCTATGTGGTTTCTCAGGAGTCTATAATGAATTGAAATAGCTTTTTGTTTGGGGGATTTAGAGAGTAGTATATTGTCTAATGGGTTATCCCAATCTATGTCTGAGAAAAAAACAATTAGGCTCTTGACATAATGTTGGGCTTGGAGAAATGTCATCCCGCAAGGGCCTAGAAATGGAAATTTTTCACTAGCTTGGGAATAACGCAATGGTTTCTTGGTTGATTTATTCATCAATTGACCCGCAGAGTATAGACCCTGTTGTTCCCATGTCTTAAAGGGACGAGCCGCCATGCCATCCTGAAAATCAGGATTACCAACAAAAGGAAGGTGTACAGATTTGTAAGGATTTAAATGAAATTTATGTCGAAGAATGTGCCAAATCTTTCTCACAGACATCACCAGTGGGTTATCTAATAATTCTATCGATATTTCCTGGTCATGAATGTGAAGAAAGGACTTTATATGCATAGAAGGTATAAATTGTTTTTCCAATGCCAAATTGGTATATATACTAGTTTGTGATATCCAATCTCTCAAGTACCGTAAATGTGCAGCGTAACTATACAGAACTATATTGGGAAAGTTGATGCCTCCATTGGAAGATGACTGTTGTAGTCTGATAAACGGGATACGGGGACGTTTTTTCCTCCAAATGAACGTGCGGAATAGGCAATTCAATAAATGTTCATCTGATTTTGTGAGAAGTAAGGGTAATGTTTGTAGAGGATATAGCATTTTGGGAAGGACACCATCTTCAAGAGATTCGCTCTACCCAGATATGAAACATTGAGATTCTCCCACCCTTTTATCTCTATCTTTATAGATTCGATTATACGTCTTATGTTGAGTGTATAAAGAGTGGCTAGATTACGAGGAAGGAAGACCCCCAAGTAGGATATATAATTCATCTCCCACTTCAAGGGAGTGTTAGATGCCCAATTGGGTTTATGTCTATCCATGCCCAGAGAGAAAACAGTTGATTTATTGAAATTGACCCTGAATCCAGAGACAGATCCAAACTCCTCAGTCTTCGACATCAGGGGAATCAGAGCGGCCTCAGGGTTGGACACGTATAATAAAAGATCATCTGCAAATGCCGTAATACGGATACTCTCATCACCAATTTGGATCCCTTGCATGACTGGCCAATTTTGAAGAACCCTTAACATTGGATCTAATGATAAATTAAACAATAATGGGGATAAAGGGCAACCCTGTCTGGTCCCTCTGTGCATTTCTATGGGAGCCCCTTGAAGTGTGTTAATTAGAAGGGAAGTTATTGGTTTATTATAGAAGTATTTGATCAAATCAATAAAGTCCCTTCCAAACCCACGCCTCTGCAAAATTGTGTACATAAAGGGCCAAGATACAGTGTCGAAGGCTTTATGGGCGTCTAGGCTGACCAGCACATTATTGGTAATACTCATACCTTTGGAAGCCGCTATGGAAGCAATAGCTGAGCGAATTCCCTTAACCGAGTGCCTGCCATGAACAAAGCCTAATTGATGTTCCGTCAGTAACGAGGGTATAATGCTTTGAAGTCTGTTTGCCATGATTTTTGACAAAATTTTGAAATCTAAATTCAACAATGTGATGGGGCGATATGAGGCTAATAGTTTGGGGTCAGTGTCCGGCTTAGGAATGAGGGATGTAAATGCCCTATTAAATGTAGAATAGGTGGGATGTGAACGATGAATCGTTTTGTATAAATCAAGGAGGATGGGCATGATTTCAATTTTTAATAATTTGTAATATTCTCCTGTAAATCCATCTGGCCCAGGAGCCTTGTGAAGTTTAAGCTTTGATATTACCTCAAACACTTCTTGAGGGCTTATATCCGCATCCAAGAGTTCCCTCTGAGAGTCAGATAGAACAGGTAAGTTTGCCTCGTCTAGTAGTCTGTCTATCAGGTTGTTATCTGGTGGAATGTCAGAGTAAAGATCTCTGTAGTAATCAACAAAAGCTTCTGCAATTTCAGCAGATGTTCGTAGTAAGGGGGTATTAGTAGATGTTTGTATAGCTACTATATGGTTTCTACGTTTGGTCATTTTAGACATATTAGCTAAAAGTTTTCCAGTTTTATTGCCCCAACGGTAGTACTTATTTTTAGAAGTTGACTTATTTTAAAGAGATGATATTAAGTATTCATAGTTTTTCTATAGAAGGCAACTTGTATTTTAGGTATAACAGTCATTAAACATTGGGGATATTTCTTACATGAACCTATATCCTATCTTTGCATATAATGCTATTTTACTTTCCAGAAAAAAGAAAGCTAAAGAAAAAAATAAGATGATGCAACAAATTTTGACCAACAAGAAAAATGAAGAGGAAAAGAAGAAGCTGGCTTTAGATAAGAGAACACCAGCTCAACTTGCTTTTGAAAAAATGCAAGAGAAAAGAGTAAGTAGAGTTATTTTTTTGCACATTCTTTCAATCTTATTAAGTAATGGATATATTCTTATTTTGTAAGCTCTCTATTTCAATTTAGATTTGACAAAGACAAATTCTTTATCAATTAATTTTGGACAACTATACTCAAGTTTGTATATGAATAAATGTTTTTCCATGCAGAATGAAGGATACATGCAGGGAAAAAGTGCCATAAATGAATGAAAACTAAATAAATGCATCTGCAGCCATTGCATTGCAGCATAATTTGTCCAGGGGCAAACTTTAACTTTTTTTCTCTTTGCTTTGCTCCTAACTAAATTAGGCCCTTAATGTCTGTAGATTACTATATGTACACCGGTATACGACATGTATGTCTACGCACAGATATTCATTGACTTCAGGAAGATTGCTTTAAGAAAATATGTTCATTTAATGTAATATTATGTTGTACACATACTTCAATAAAAATAACATGTAGCCAATAGTCAATCATATAATCGTAGAAAAACATTTGTTTAGAAGTGAACCACGGGTGCATTAGACTTAATGAATTTAACAATTTCAAGGTGCTTCTCTGAGATGGAATAAAATTTTTACAGGTTAAAGCTGCATTACCGTCTAAAGTGGTGCACACTATCATTCTACGTTTACCAATTCAGGCTGTCTTCAGTAAGGGGGAGGGGTGTGAGCAGGAGGACCAATAAAAGCTGCATTCTCTCTTTGTCGCGCCACACTGTTAGACGAATAACAGGAGGAGTTTATTAGATTCAGATGGTAAGGGAGGGAGCTTTAAGCATTGTTTTCCATAACCCAAATAAAAAATATGTATATATGTATGTACGTGTATTTATGTGTATTTGTCATAGACTCTTTGTAGTTTTACTAAATAGTATAAAAAAACATCTACAATTAGGACTAAAATTAATTTGAAACTGCATAATTACCTAAAGCTTCTAAATTGATAACCTATATATTGAAAGTGCACGGTTAGTTTTTCAGTAACTTTAAAAAAAATATATATAAATGCGTGAAACATCAAGTATATTAAACACTTACAGTAAGTTATTACTTTCTATATTGTATAAATGGTAATATTTTATATATAATTATATGACTAAAATACATACATAGTAACGACCTGATCAGGTTTCTGTAAATCACTAAATTTAAAAAAAGAAAAAAACCATTGTGCTCCTAATTTATGTGTAACTAATATACAGAAAAAAAACAAAAATGCTGAAAATGTGCTATTAAAATAAAAATAGGTTACTATAGAAAAATACATTAAAAGGTGTTCTTTAGTAACCTAATTCCCCCTCCCCCCTCCCTTTGTTTTGTAGCTGTTTCTGCTTTTCTCACTACCACTGGAGGTAGTATTGGTGGGTAACACACTGCTGGTCTGGAAAAATGACTTGGACATGAGCTAAGAGCGTCCTGTGATATTTGCTGCGGTCTCCTTGTTCCTGCTGACCTGGTCATTTTTAGTGGAATTAACATTTAAATAGTTATAGGTATTAATCGACTACCTATAAGCTTGGTTATGAAAGAGGCCAATGTTGCATGATTCTGTTAAGTCTACTCTTAGGGTCCATATCATGTTAAAAAGTGGAATTAACCTGTTTAAAATACTTCAGAATGATTACCCTGCTTGCTGCAGTGCTTAATTCTTTTTTTTTCTTTTGCAGCAAATAGAAAGAATCTTGAAGAAAGCTTCAAAAACACACAAACAAAGAGTAGAGGTAAGTAAGCTGGTAGTTCATCTACAATTACAGTAGTTACATTTCAGCATGCCTGGCTATAGTATCTTCATTTCATATTGGCTCTATTTTAAAGGACTGCTAAATCCCAAAATTTAAATTTCAAGATATGAGTCATTAAGGTAAAATGATTTGTTCAGTGTTAATCTGAAATTCCATTGCTGCTCTATTTCCTCTTTCATGGACTGTCATGTACTTGAAACTATTGTTAATATATTTAAATTGTGATTTCTGGTATATTCCACTCAGGCATTTTTCCCATCTTATACTGTTCATTCCAAATAGTAGAACCAGAGGCGTGCTGTGCTCGGAACCCTCTGTTTTGGATGACACCCAGAGTTGCCAACTCATACAGTTGTTCATTTTAATGAACTAACTTCTAAATGTGTATTAATTTTTTCTTTTTCTTACAGGATTTTAATCGCCATTTGGATACACTAACAGAACATTACGACATTCCTAAAGTCAGCTGGACAAAATAACAGTGCTTCTCATTTTATATCTATTTATATTGACCTGACAATTATCAGTCATATAGTATATCAAAGTTTATTTTTATTTATTACTTGTAGCCAATGTAAATAAAAAACTATAGTGCTCATGAAGAAGCTGTATCTTAAATTATTTACAATTTGTTCATTATCTGTTTTCTTGAAACAAAATAACAGTCAAGATAACACCCAGCTTTTCTAAAATTAGTTTTTATTGTTTGAAAACTGGAGCATACATATGTTTAAACATTTCATAAGGTTGTTCAAGTGCATTTGCCATTTCTAACCTATAATAGCTAGTAACAGACAGTGCATGAAGACCCCATATTCAATGAGAAGCCCCCTGTTGAATCATGCTTTAAGGAATACTTTAATGGAGTAGGTCTGGCACAGCCTTTATAACTCACCAGTGGGGTCTGAAGAAGATCTGAACAAAGCTGTACTTATGTAATCCTTTTTTTTACATTAATGTGACTACTGGTGCAATACAAACAGTTGATAACCACATTATTCTAAGTATAACCCCTAAGTGTGCCGTTACATTCATATATTGCTTATACAGCAAACATGGCAAAATATACTTCACAATGTACAAATGCATACAGCTCTATCTAAAAATCAACATTATGTTGAGTTGGTAAATAACCATTGTTTGAGTTATGTTTGCAAGGGTATCATCCACTGCACAAGATTTAGGAAAATCAGTAAATAATTTGAAAAATAGCACAAACTGAGAATCTGTTCATAAAGAGACATAAAATCAATGAGAGACTTCCTCTTTGTTAGTAAAAGTAAAATGCTATCATTACTACATTCCACCCCTTGGCTCTTTATGACAGAGAGTTACAAAATGATTTGATAGGTCCATTAAAAAAGCAATTTGAGCATTATTAATGTGTGTGCCATATATTTATTAATATATACATAAAACAGTCTCAGCAAATACATAATTACTAATATGATTAATACAGTAAGCACATACATAGCTATTTGTTGTTCCTAACCAATTAAACCATGACGAATCATTATCTTGGGTAATTGTTTAGAAAATAAGAATAGGTTATATTACCACACACCTAAAACATTCATTGGAGAACCAATGAATCTGCATTGGGAAAACTTTGATTAGTTACATGAACACAATATAATTTGGCAACGGCACAGTGCCATTCACCACATTCTATTGATTTCTTACACAGTGCTATACTTTATTTAGTTGTTTGATATGTACTCTTGACCCCTGGCGATAGTCCCTTGGAATTCCATGTTTCCTTTTTGGACTTCCTGGCAGCCATAACTAATGGGTTGACATACTACTCATCTGTGACACCATATTGAATGCAAAAAAAGAAAATTATTGTACTTGAATCTGAAAACAATCCTTCCAAAGTGAGTCTCAGATACTGGTGTTGGTATCACTAGCCCCCTTTAAAATCCACGTCCTGGGTGTTTGTAGTGCAAACTTGACCTGGTTCAGGATCTCTATCCTCATGGTTCTGGATAGTTATATGGTAGGAGGATCTTGCTGAGAGAATATATAAGAAAGCTGACTGGAGTTTGCCAAAAAACTTGAAAAAAACACATTTCTTCTGGGAGAATGTCAGGTGGACAAATGGGACCAAATTATTCTGTTTATGAGATCACATGTATCAAGTAAAGCTGCTAAGTACAATATGCTTATAGACACAACAATTTTCTATTTTATTTTTCCCAGGACTTAACCTTAAACAGAGATTTGTCAAAAACACCTATGTTGGGTGAGTGAGAAATGTATCAATAACAGGCCAAAATGGGCTATTATTCTCTGTTTAAATGGATGCCACGTTACAGTTAGATTAGAAAGTTTTTCAGGTAAAAAATGTATTTTTATGAGTCCTCACATGACATTGATTTAACAAAAGAAATTGAGTTTACAAAATCTATAACAAATATTCACAATAAATTATTATTTTTCAGTTATTTATAAACAAAAAATGATCTCATATAAATCTAAGCTTCACGAGATAATGAACATTTGAATGGGAAATGTAAAAAAATGTAAATTCACAAAAGCAAATTTGAGATTATCCTAATTTGTGCAGTAACATTTTTATTTTTCTAAGGGAGACCTTGGTCAAATGCTATTTTACATTCCATAAAATAGTTATTTTCTATTTTAAATATCCTTTTTTTTTTTTTTTTTATAAGACCAATGGTGTACGCTAGGATGAGGCAATTACAGAGTAGATGGATTTCTGCTGAAAATAGAGGCCACAATAAGGCATCATTTTTTTTTTTTTTTTATAGTTCTTGGGTAATATGAGCACACAAACCACTTCAGGTATCGCGTATTACCATAGACAGACATACACATAGTCTGCTCACTCACTTCAATGGCAGCTTAAGCTGGTAGTTTTTCTATGTTTCAAATTAGTTGTGTGATGCATTACACAATGTTGGGTAGATCCAGCAGTTAACTATTATTAACATAGCCATAGACACACAATCCGCTCTCCCACTTCAAAGACAGGCCAAGATGTTAGTATTACTAATATTCAAACTAGCTCTGTAAAATAATATAAACAAGACACTGGCGCAAAGTATGACCTAAATAATAAAAATAGTACGAGGTGGAAAAAATAGAAATTTCTACATTCTCCAGGTTGCAGTCAAATTTAATAAGGAAATAGAGGTTTTGTCCTCTAATCTACTATCTACATGATTCACATTTATATTGAGACATTGTTTTATATTTGCATGCACTCCGATTACACGGGACTGCATGTCACAATACGGTTGCAGCTGTTTAGCTAGTCAACCTATATGATCATGTTATGACTCATGTTTAGTCATTTTGTCAAACTATATTATACCAGTGCACTGGTTACTGCTTTTTATCTGCTGTATAAATTTCTATTTTTTTCCACCTCTAGTACTATTTTTATTATTTAGGTCATACTTTGCGCCAGTGTCTTGTTTATATTATTGTACGTAGGGGTGGGACATCCCCTGTTACTCTGTGCAGCATTGTAGACCTTTTCTTAAAGTCGCGCCATTTGAGTTTTTGTATATTCTAGCTCTGTAAAATGCTACACAATGTTAGAAGGACCCAGCTGGTACATCTTAATTCCATAGAGGTATACATGTACTATACTTGTATATTTGTATATCACACTGTTTCAATTGGCTTATCATCAACATTTATATATCGCCAGTAAATTCTGTAGCGCTTTACAATTGGGAATTCTTTAACACAGAGCTCTTGTGTACATTGACCAAAGAAAGAATTCTCTTGTAAAGTATAGGTCTTTGGCATCATAATGTTCCAGCAAAGCTGCAAAGTACAGTATGCTAATAGACTACACAACTATTTTGTGTTTTAGACTTTTTACATAAATGAGAGAAAAGGTTTCGTAGGACATCATTTCAAATAAGATGACTCTTGTAAAAAACATTTGTTAGGTGAGGGAGAAGTGTGTTTTCCAATAAATACGAGGCCACAATGAGCTATAATTCTCTTATTTTAAATGAACACCATGTTACAGTAAGTGTTTTAAAGATAAAATAGGTTTATTTTTTTATAAACCATTCAGGTTTAAAAAATTTCATTTATTATCATTGTAGATTTTTAAGGCACCACAGTGCTCCGCAACACTGTACAGTAGGGAAAACAGGACATACATAAAACAGTGACATAGAAGGTAGACAGAATAAACGCAGACATTAAAACAAAGTGTATAAAGGACCCTGCTTACATTCTAAGTGGAAGAGAGCAGAGTGGAGATTGGGACAGTTGTGAGAGTGCATTAGTGTGAAAAGTGTTATCGGGGATAAGGTCACCTCTAAAAAAGATGGTTTTTGAAACAGCGTCTAAAGATTAGACTGTGGGTAAGTCTGATTGAGCGTGGTAGGGAATTCCAGAAGTGGGGAGCAGCACAGGAGAAGTTTTGTAGGCAGTATTGAGAGGTGATTACCAGAGAAAAGACAAGGTGAAGGTCAGACGTAGATCTAAGAGTGCGGAAGGGAGAGTGCTTTGATATGAGATTTAAGATGTATGCAGGGGTAGTGTTGAGTGCTTTGTAGGTAAAGGTGAGTAATTTGGATTACTCACCTCACCACTAATTGCTGAACTAAGTGAGTTAAGCTTTGATTATTCCACAAAGAAAAGCGGGCTATAAAGGAGATTGTGAGGCCCCTTATAAGAGAAGGTTTGCTCTTAGAAATTAAGAGCCGTGGATCCAGGAGTCGTCCAAGCGGTAAAGTACAGTTTTTCACTGCAGGAACTGTGTGGTTCAAGTTCCATATTTTGAGTGTATGATTTAATAACATCAAAGTCCGAATATTTGTCAGTTTCTTATTTAGCTTCTGTGTGCATTATTTGGACAGGATCTGAGATGCAGAATACAAACCACACAGAAAGGCAGCGCCCTCCCCTCCCCCTCCCCTGCTGTGTATACAGGTCAAACAGACGTGTTGGCCACTGAGATCAAAAAAGGTCTAATTAACATGAGGGACTTTCTTTAGAAAAGTTATACAAATGCAATCATGGCATCCTGTCTCAGAAGTTAGAAATCAATACCTCAGAAATTAATGCATTTTCTATACAAAGTGCCACACGATATAATAAAATGAGTACAGTTGCAATGATATAAATAAGCGCTCTGCGCTGTTTCAATTACATACATTTATACGTGACCCAGCCACAGGGGGTATGTGAGGGAAAGCCGTTATGAAGCGGTGACATGTGATACATAGGCCTGTGGGCTGAGGGGGTCTGTGAGGGAAAAGATAGTGAAAATGTGTCATAGGCAGTTTTCGCCCCAGAAAACTTTGCCAACTGCCCCCACCCGGCACTAAGAAGTAGCCAGGTGAGGACAGTTGAAATGCTTTGCAATAATATTAAAAAAGTTTGGAGGTTATTGCCCACACCTGCAAGGACTGGTGGTCAATGATCTAACACACACTGCTGGCTGTAGTGCTCACATAATGCATGTTCTAATAGGAGAAACAATGGTCATAACTGGACTACTCTGCATAGGGAATGTCAGAAAAAAGCTGGAGTGTCAGGGTATTGGTTTCTCCCTCACACCCAGCAGCATTACACACACACATGCACTTCCCCCTGCCCAGCAGCTTTACACACACATCCCCACTGCCAAGCACCTTTATACACACACGTCCCCTCTGCCCAGCAGCTCTACACACACATACTGGTCCCCTCTGCCCAGCCGCTTTGTTGGGGCAGGCTCCGGCGTGTTGCAACATTTGGCCCCACCCCCTAAACATCAATCGCCTTTTTGGACCAATTGGAGCAGGGGGCGGGGAAACAATTGGGCACTATTCGCATCCTAAGGCCGGCCCCCTGCACCATACTGCTTGAGTGGTTAGAAACCGGGAGCTTAGTTTGCTCTCTCGGGAGGACTCCCAGAAATTTGAGAGTAGGCAACTATGAGTTTTATTCATATATGTCCCATCTGCCCACATGCCTCCCTGCGAAGCAGCTTTACGTACACCCTTAGCCCACATGCTGAGAAGCTGCTTTACACACACATATCCTCCCCATCACGTTACCCCTTCTGTTTACTTTTTTCTCCACCAATGTCTTCCACGTACATAGGAACAGGAAACTGCACCAGCAGCTTCCTGCACTATGTATCATGTGACTGCATCACATGACCTTGTGATGTCACAGTGAGAAAGAATGTACATTTGTGGAACGTGCTCAAGCTACGGCGACATTTTTACCTGGGAATTGGAGAGTGAGATGGCGGACTACGAGAGCGCTCAGAGAGGACGTTTAAAATTGAAAGGAATCGGCGATATCAGTATGGGAAAGAAGTAAGTAGTTTGACCGGAGAGCTCTAGTTATTCTTGAGCGAATAATGTGTCTTTTCCCCCTCACATATTATCACGACATTTCAGCTGGTAACATGTAGATTTAAGTTCTGAGCAGTAAATGTTGGAAAATAGGGAGAATCACAAAAGATACACTGCATCTGATTTCTGCTCATAGTTAAATGTACGCAAATAGCTCAACTCCAAACAGGTACCCCAAAATGTTATCTCCCGGCAGAGTGAATGGCACATTTATACACAATTCTCAAGATTTGAGATACATAAACGCTTAATTTGTATGACTTTTTGCATCCTTTCCATATGTCTTTTTTTTTTACATTTTTTTTTTAACTTTTCCATGTGAGGCGCCATTAGGTCTACAGCACTAATAAATCCAATGCAAATAGGATCTAATAGTAACTAGCAAAACAATTCTTCCTGTTATTTACATAGGTATTGATTTCCATAGTAGACTGATGTCTCTGCCATATATACTATAGAAAGGGAAAATGGAAATTGATTAATGATTAAATTCATTAATGAAGTCTGTTAATTGTTTTTGAAATTAACAATGCTTTTTATATGGGTATTTCTGGTATTCTAAAATATAACTTTACTTATGTTTGTAGTTTTCCCTAAATAATTAGAAAAACAATAACATGACTTAGTATTGTAAAAATGATTGACACTATTGACATAGAAGTGGTGTTATTGCTACTTCCTTGCCTACCTACTTCCTTCACTCTGGCATCTGCAAATGAATTCTGCACCCTGCTTTCCTTCTCACCCCCCAGTACCTGCCCACTTGACCCCATCTCGTCCCACCTCCTCAGCCCCCTCTCTCTTGAGGCCTACTCCCACATTGCCCACCTCCTTGACCCTGCCTCCCTCTATTTTAAACGCAATATCCTTCAACGTCCCTTTGCCTCCAAACTTCTCAAAAGGGTTATCTACAGCGTCTCGCCTCCTTTATCTCTTTTCACTCACTCCTTGACCCACTCCAGTCGGGCTTTTGTTCCCTCACTTTACTGAAACTGCCCTCACTAAGGTCACTATTGTCCGTCTCCTCGCTAAATCTTAAGGGCATTTCTCCCTTATCATTCTCGACCTCTTTGCTGCCTTCGATACCTTTGACTACTGCCTCCTTTTGCAAATCAAATCTATAGGCCTCTAACACTATCCTCGCCTTGTTTTCCTCTTATCTAACCAACCTCTTCTCTTCAGTCTCAACACTTGACTCTACATCCCCCACCTCCTCGTCCCTTAGCTGTTGGAGTTCCACTTTTGGCCCCCTTCTCTTCTCCCTCTACACCTCCTCCATTGGTGACCTCACTTTGGCTTCCGGTACCACCTCTATGCTGATTATACCCAAATCTATCATTCATCAAGTGTGTCTCCTACTGTCTCTCTCCCATCTCATCTTGGATGTCCAAGCGCTTTCTTAAACTCAATATTTCCAAGACTGAGTTAATCATCTCAAATACCCCCTGCCCCCACTCTTTCTATTAATAATATGACCCATTCTTTCTGTCCCTCAAGTCTGATGCCTGTGGATCATCTTGAACTCTTCCCTCTCCTTCAAACCTCACATTCTGTCCCTCTCAAAATCCTGTTACTTCCACCTCCAGAGTATATCCAAAATTCGGCTCTTTCTCACCATAGAAGCAACGAAACCTCTTTTTCACTCACATTTAATCTCTCGTCTTGATTTCTTTAACAATCTTCTCTCTTGCCTACCTGACTCCCACCTTGCCTCTCAAGTTTATCTTCAATGTTGCTGGCCGCCTTATATTTTTCTCCCGCCGGTTTATCTGTCAGTAGCTACATTGGCTCCTTGTGGACAACAGAATTAAATTTAAACTCCTCACCCTCGCAAATGCTATTTTGCTTTTATTAGTATTACTATTAGACTGTAATACAGGGTGATTCAAAAGTCGCAGTACACCCTTTTATTTCAAACTCTACAGGAATTGGGCCGATTTCAAGATGGCGCCCATGTTTGGTACATACCGTAAAAGATAGACCACGTCACCCATACCTTACTGGAGTATTCAGGTTTCCCAATTTCCTGTAGAGTTTTTGAAATAAAAGGGTGTACTACGACTTTTGAATCACCCTGTATTATATTTTGAAGGTTCCCATATCCAGGCTTCTTTCCATACTCTAAAACCATTATATCTAAGATACAAGTTGACTTATTTTAAAGAGATGCTATTAAGATTTACAAATGTGAGCTAAAGTTACTTTAACGGGAGAGTTTTTTTCCTTAATGCAACAAACTTCCTGTCATTAGTAATTTTGTTGAAGAACAGTGCGTTACTCACTTTTAGCCACCTTTTGCAGAAAGTTACTGATCATAGTTTGCAGTAAAATAACAGATCAAGCTAATACAAATATTATGTGAAACACTTCAAGCTCTGTCAAAGTATGGAGACTTCTATTTATGTGTATATTTAAAAGTAGTATTCATACTTTTTTTATAGGAGGCAACTTGTATTTTAGGTTTAACAGTCATTTAACGTGGGTGATATTTCTTACATGAACCTATATCCTATCTTTGCATATAATACTATTTTACTTTCCAGAAAAAAGAAAGCTAAAGATAAAAATAAGATGATGCAACTAATTTTGACCAACAAGAATGAGGAGGAAAAGAAGAAGCCGGCTTTAGATAAGAGAACACCAGCTCAACTTGCTTTTGAAAAAATGCAAGAGAAAAGAGTAAGTAAAGTTTTTTTGTTTTTTTTTTGTTTGCACATTCTTTTAAACTTATTAAGTAATGTGTATATACTATTATTTTGTAAGGTCTCTATTTAATGTTTTATTTGAAAAAGACAAGTTCTTTATCAGTATATTTTAGGAAAACTATCCAAGTTAGATGTCTTCACAAGTATACCTGCAGGGAAAATGTGCCATAAATGAATGCAAAATAAATAAATGCATTTGCAGCCATTGCATTGCAACATCATTTGTCCAGGGGCAAATTTGCACTTTTTTTTTTCTTTGCTTTGCTCCTAACTTTAAATTAGGCCCTTAATGTCTGTAGATTACTATATGTACACCGGTATAGGACATGGATGTCTACGCACAGATACTCATTGACTACAGGAAGATTGCTTTGAGAAAACATGTTGTTAATTTAATGTAATAATATGTTGTACACATACTTCAATAAAAATAACATGTAGCCAATAGTCAATCATATAATCATAGAAAAACATTTGTTTAGAAGTGAACCAGGGGTGCATTAGACTTAATGAATTTCACAATTTCAAGGGGCTTCCCTGAGATGGAATAAAATATTTACAGGTTAACGCTGCATTACCATCTAAAGTGGTAAACACTATCATTCTACGTTTACCACTTCAGCCTGTCTGCAGTAAGAGGAGGGTGTGAGTGGGAGGACCAATAAAAGCTGCATTCCCCCTTTATAGTGCCACACTGTTTAAGCATTGTTTTCCTTAACCCCCCCAAGAAATATGTATATATGCATGTACATGTATATATGTGTATTTGTCATACTCTGTAGTTTTACTAAATAGTATTAAAAAAAATTCTACAATTAGGGCTAAAATTAATTTGAAACTTTTAAATGACCTAAAGCTTCAGTGGATAGATGTACCCCAATCATTCAATTGTATTTCCCATGCTGCCACTTCTAAATTGATAACCTATATATTGAAAGTGCACGGTTAGTTTTTCAGTGACTTTAAAAAAAAATATATAAATGCGTGACACATCAAGTATATTAAACACTTACAGAAAGTTATTACTTTATATACTGTATAAATTTAGATTGCTGTAAATCACTAAATGTAAAAAAAAAAATCATTGTGCCCCTAATTAATGTGTAAATAATATACAGAAAAAAACAAACATGCTGAAAATAATGTGCTATTAAAATAAAAAAATAAAAATAGCTTACTATAGAAAAATTCATTAAAAGGTGTTCTATAGTAACCTAATTCCCCCCCCCCCCCCCCTCCCTTTGTTTTGTAGCTGTTTCTGCTTTTCTCACTACCACTGGAGGTAGTATTGGTGGGTAACACACTGCCGGTCTGGAAAAATGACTTGGACATGAGCTAAGAGCGTCCTGTGATATTTGCCGTGCTCTCCTTGTTCCTGCTGACCTGGTCATTTTTTAGTGGAATTAACATTTAAGTAATTATAGGTATTTATCGACTACCTATAAGCTGAATTATGAAAGTGGCCAATGTTGCATGATTCATATCATGTTAAAAGTTAAAAAGTGGAATTAACCTGTTTAAAATACTTCAGAATGATTACCCTGCTTGCTGCAGTGCTTAATTCTTTTTTTATTTTTTTTATTTTGCAGCAAATAGAAAGAATCTTGAAGAAAGCTTCAAAAACACACAAACAAAGAGTAGAGGTAAGTAAGCTGGTAGTTCGTCTACAACTACAGTAGTTACATTTCAGCATGCCTGGCTATAGTATCTTCATTTCATATTGGCTCTATTTTAAAGGACTGCTAAATCCCAAAATTTTAATTTTAAGATATGAGTCATTAAGGTAAAATGATTTGTTCAGTGTTAATCTGAAATTCCATTGCTGCTCTATTTACTCTTTCATGGACTGTCATGTACTTGGAACTATTGTTAATATATTTAAATTGTGATTTCTGGTATATTCCACTCAGGCATTTTTCCCATCTTATACTGTTCATTCCAAATAGTAGAACCAGAGGCGTGCTGTGCTCGGAACCCTCTGTTTTGGATGATACCCAGAGTTGCCAACACATACAGTTGTTCATTTTAATGAACTAACTTCTAAATGTGTATTAATATTTTCTTTTTCTTACAGGATTTTAATCGACATTTGGATACACTAACAGAACATTACGACATTCCTAAAGTCAGCTGGACAAAATAACAGTGCTTCTCATTTTGTATCTATTTATATTGACCTGACAATTATCAGTCATATAGTATATCAAAGTTTATTTTTATTTATTACTTGTAGCCAATGTAAATAAAAAACTATAGTGCTCATGAAGAAGCTGTATCTTAAATTATTTACAATTTGTTCATTATCTGTTTTCTTGAAACAAAATAACAGTCAAGATAACACCCAGCTTTTCTAAAATTAGTTTTTATTGTTTGAAAACTGGAGCATACATATGTTTAAACATTTCATAAGGTTGTTCAAGTGCATTTCCCATTTCTAACCTATAATAGCTAGTAACAGACAGTGCATGAAGACCCCATACTCAATGAGAAGCCCCCTGTTCAATCATGCTTTAAGGAATACTTTAATGGAGTAGGTCTGGCACAGCCTTTATAACTCACCAGTGGGGTCTGAAGAAGATCTGAACAAAGCTGTACTTATGTAATCCTTTTTTTTACATTAATGTGACTACTGGTGCAATACGAGCAGTTGATAATCACATTATTCTAAGTATAACCGCTAAGTGTGCAGTTACATTCATATATTGCTTATACAGCAAACATGGCAAAATATACTTCACAATGTACAAATGCATACAGCTCTGTCTAAAAATCAACATTATGTTGAGTTGGTAAATAACCATTGTTTGAGTTATGTTTGCAAGGGTATCATCCACTGCACAAGATTTAGGAAAATCAGTAAATAAGAAAAATAGCACAAACTGAGAATCTGTTCATAAAGAGACATAAAATCAATGAGAGACTTCCTCTTTGTTAGTAAAAGTAAAATGCTATCATTACTACATTCCACCCCTTGGCTCTTTATGACAGAGAGTTACAAAATGATTGGATAGGTCCATTAAAAAAGCAATTTGAGCATTATTAATGTGTGCCATATATTTATTAATATATACATAAAACAGTCTCGGCAAATACATAATTACTAATATGATTAATACAGTAAGCACATACATAGCTATTTGTTGTTCCTAACCAATTAAACCACGACGAATCATTATCTTGGGTAATTGTTTAGAAAATAAGAATAGGTTATATTACCACACACCTAAAACATTCATTGGAGAACCAATGAATCTGCATTGGGAAAACTTTGATTAGTTACATTAACACAATATAATTTGGCAACGGCACAGTGCCATTCACCACATTCTATTGATTTCTTACACAGTGCTATACTTTATTTAGTTGTTTGATATGTACTCTTGACCCCTGGTGATAGTCCCTTGGAATTCCATGTTTCCTTTTTGGACTTCCTGGCAGCCATAACTAATGGGTTGACATACTACTCATCTGTGACACCATATTGAATGCAAAAAAAGAAAATTATTGTACTTGAATCTGAAAACAATCCTTCCAAAGTGAGTCTCAGATACTGGTGTTGGTATCACTAGCCCCCTTTAGAATCCACATCCTGGGTGTTTGTAGCGCAAACTTGACCTGGTTCAGGATCTCTATCCTCATGGTTCTGGATAGTTATATGGTAGGAGGATCTTGCTGAGAGAATATATAAGAAAGCTGACTGGAGTTTGCCAAAAAACTTGAAAAAAAACACATTTCTTCTGGGAGAATGTCAGGTGGACAAATGGGACCAAATTATTCTGTTTATGAGATCACATGTATCAAGTAAAGCTGCCAAGTACAGTATGCTAATAGACTACATAACTATTTTGTGTTTTATACTTTTTACATAAATGAGAGAAAAGGTTCGTAGGACATAATTTCAAATAAGATGACTCTTGTAAAAAACATTTGTTAGGTGAGGGAGAAGTGTGTTTTCCAATGAATACGAGGCCACAATGCGCTATAATTCTTTTATTTTAAATGAACACCATGTTACAGTAAGTGTTTTAAAGATAAAATAGGGTTATTTTTTTTATAAACCATTCAGGTTTAAAAAATTTCATTTATTATCATTGTAGATTTTTAAGGCACCACAGTGCTCCGCAACACTGTACAGTTGGGAAAACAGGACATACATAAAACAGTGACATAGAAGGTAGACAGAATAAACGCAGACATTAAAACAAAGTGTATAAAGGACCCTGCTTACATTCTAAGTGGAAGAGAGCAGAGTGGAGATTGGGACAGTTGTGAGAGTACATTAGTGTGAAAAGTGTTATCGGGGATAAGGTCACCTCTAAAAAAGATGGTTTTTGAAACAGCGTCTAAAGATTAGACTGTGGGTAAGTCTGATCGAGCGTGGTAGGGAATTCCAGAAGTGGGGAGCAGCACGGGAGAAGTTTTGCAGGCAGTATTGAGAGGTGATTACCAGAGAAAAGACAAGGTGAAGGTCAGACGTAGATCTAAGAGTGCGGAAGGGAGAGTGCTTTGATATGAGATTTGAGATGTATGCAGGGGTAGTGTTGAGGGCTTTGTAGGTAAAGGTGAGTAATTTGGATTACTCACCTCACCACTAATTGCTGAACTAAGTGAGTTGAGCTTTGGTTATTCCACAAATGAAAAGCGGCTATAAAGGAGATTGTGAGGCCCCTTATAAGAGAAGGTTTGCTCTTAGAAATTAAGAGCTGTGGATCCAGGAGTCGTCCAAGCGGTAAAGTACAGTTTTTCACTGCAGGAACTGTGTGGTTCATGTTCCATATTTTGAGTGTATGATTTAATTACATCAAAGTCCGAATATTTGCCAGTTTCTTATTTAGCTTTTGGAACTGCTTCTACTCTTTCCCAAAAGGAATATTTTTAGCACCCGTTGGTTGTACTACCGATATATGGATGTGGGATCTTGGATTGAACAAGACCCTTGAGTAAGTATGACATTATTATCACAATATATTTGGTGGCTGAAACCTATCATAATTTATATGCACCTGGAATAGCAGATTTGTATCTAGTGTTTTCTTTCACCCATAAATATTATGAGTATTTTCCCTTGACTGTCACAACTTAAGAAATGACCTCTTATGTACAATCAGGCATCTGTTTTGAGCAGAAAGGTAATTATTTCACTAGTGGTACCAACTGATGCCCATGATAAGCTCAATGTCATGCCTGGACAAAAGACAAAAAAATCCACCTCTTACATGTTAAAATATTTTTATCCCAACCCAGACAACATTTGTCAAAGCATGTGTAAAATTTGTGATGCTACAAAAACTAGAGGTATGGATGTTGATGATGTAGGCACCTCCCCGTTACATCATTTGCAGCAAGTTCATTCAAGTACTTTATCAAAAGCAGGACAATCTGGTATGGTAACAAGCAGTCCAGCATCACCTAGCAGCAGAATGGATAGGTAGCTCAGGCACTCTTCACTGTGAACACCTTCATCTTCAACCTCCTCGTTATTAGTATGTAATCCAGCATCTAATTTGCAAATGCAAACTGACTCCACTAATGCAATTCCCAAGAAAAATCCATGTATGCTTGGGCTGCTGCATTTGGGTGAAACCTCTATACAGAAGGGGACCAAGAAGACTCAGCATAGTTTTTAATAACTATAGTCTATTAATTTGCAAGAGGAGCCAAGTATCACAACCAGCATCCTGTTGCACAGCGTATCACTTAAGTCATGACTGCTTTGGATGTGCGTCTAATCTCAGTAATCAACGGATCTGGTTTTAGAAGAATAATTGGGGTCATGTGTCCACACTACTAAATTCCACTTCGATTTCTTTTTTTTCCGTGACATCACACTGGTTTGGTACATCAATTTAAAAAGCATCACCTGTAGCACCATCATATACCTCCTCATCCTTTCAGCACAGCAGTGCTGGTACACAATAGCAGGTCATGCACATGCAAGCTACTCTCTGTATCACTGGCTTCACTAAGAAACTTACGGCTGTAAATCTGTAAATTTTGAATGTCATAGCAAAATTACTCATCCCGTTAAGACGTTCCTCAGGATTCCCTATTGCCGAAAATGGACGAACATTATGAGCAAGATTTACTAAACTGCGTGTTTGGAAAGTGGAGATGTTGCCTATAGCAACCAATCAGATTCTAGCTTTCATTTATTTATTGCATTCTACAAAATGACAGCTAGAATCTGATTGGTTGCTATAGGCAATATCTCCACTTTTTCAAACCCGCAGTATAGTAAATATACCCCTATATGTGCACTACAGCTGGGTGAATTTCAATATGCACCATGCTTTGAACACACAATAAACTAGGTGGTTCAGAATTTATTTTAAAAATGAGGTCATTCAGCGACCGCATGTAAAACATTGCAGCAATTGCAAAAAAATATCATCTGCCATGCCGCCAACTGAAGCAAGAGGAAGTAACGAGAAAGAATTCCACAAGTTAAATGTTTCAGCGACTGAAGGAACAGCAACAAGCCATCAAGACCTACACACTAAACCATGAGATAGGGAGAGGGGACATGATACTTTACTCCAGCATACTGGAGAATCCTTTCAATTGTGTGCAAGCTACTGAAACCATTTGACATTGTAACAAATGAAGTGAGTTCAGACACTGCCCTCCTGAGTCAAATCATACCATTAATCAAACTACTGGAAAAGCAACTAGAGAAGCTGAATGAGTACATGAAAGTAAATGTTTCTGCTAAGAATGATGGTCTTGTAGATCAAGTTCTTCATAATCAGTTTTGACATCAGCTAAGAACGGGGGGTGGATAAAGTACATTTATGAAATTTTTTTTTTTTTAGCTATTGTATTGACAACCCTTATAAATGGTTTGATATCCTTAATATTTCATGGAGGAAAGAGCTGAGCCCAATTATCATTATTATTATTATCATTATTTTAGAGAAGTGAAGTTAGATCATCCAGGTTACCTGGAGTAGGTAAGGTTAATTTACCCATTGTGAATAGGGATGAGCGGGCTCGGATATCTGAAATCCGAGCCCACCCGAACCTTGCCGATCCGAGCCGGATCCGAGACAGATCCGGGTATTCCCGCCAATTGCAAAACTGAAAGCGAGGCTCCGAGTCCTAATCCCGTTGTCGGATCTCACGATACTCGGATTCTATAAATTCCCCGCTGGCCGCCGCCATCTTCACTCAGGCATTGATCAGGGTAGAGGGAGGTTGTGTTAGGTGGTCCTCTGCCCTGCTATATCCTGTGCTGTGCTGTGCTCAGTCCAGTGGTGCTGTGTCCTGTTCAGTCCAGTGGTGCTGTGTCCTGTGCTCTGTCCTTCTGAGTTCAGTGGTGCTGCTGGGTCCTGTGATGTGTTCTGTTCAGTCCAGTGGTGCTGTGTCCTGTGCTCTGTCCTTCTAAGGGCATTGTTATTTCCCCATTATTCCCAAGTTATAAAAATTTTAAAAAAAGTTATATAAAAAAAAAAGAAATAAAAAAAAAATATCCAAAAACAATCCTGCAGTATAAGTCCATTGGTACTGCAATATTACAAAGTTCACTGATTCTGCAGTATAAGTCCAGTGGTACTGCAATATTACAAAGTTCACTGATTCTGCTGTATAAGTCCAGTGGTACTGCAATATTACAAAGTTCACTGATTCTGCAGTATAAGTCCAGTGGTACTCTCCTGTGCCGCATATAATTTTTAAAGGCTTTGCCGAGTGTGTGTGGCTTAGGGGTACGCTCTCTTGTGCTACATATAATGGAAAACAAAAATTTGGAGGATAAAGCTGCGAGGAAAAAGCTCAGTTTTCCTAAAAGACCCGCTGGCGGGGATGCTGATAACATCTGGTCCGGACTAAAGGACCTGCCAATAATTGCAGACATGTCTACTGTTGCTGCATTGGATGCTGTCACAATAGAAAAAATGTTGGAGGATTATTTTGCTGACACCATCCAAATAGACATGTCAGACAGTCCATATTGTTACTGGCAGGAAAAAAAGGCAGTTTGGAAGCCCCTGTACAAACTGGCTCTATTTTACCTGAGTTGTCCCCCCTCCAGTGTGTACTCGGAAAGAGTTTTTAGTGCAGCGGGGAACCTGGTCAGTGAGCGGCGAAGGAGGTTGCTTCCTCACAACGTTGAAAAAATGATGTTTATAAAAATGAATAATCAATTCCTCAATGAAGTACAGCACTGCCCTCCAGATAGTACAGAGGGACCTGTGGTTGTGGAGTCCAGCGGGGACGAATTGATAATGTGTGAGGAGGAGGAAGTACACACTGTAGGGGGAGAGGAATCAGAGGTTGAGGATGAGGACGACATCTTTCCTCAGTAGAGCCTGTTTAGTTTGTACAGGGAGAGATGAAGTGTTTTTTTGGTGTGGGGGCCCAAACAAACCAATCATTTCAGCCACAGTTGTTTGGTAGGCCCTGTCGCTGAAATGATTGGTTTGTTAAAGTGTGCATGTCCTATTTCAACAACATAAGGGTGGGTGGGAGGTCCCAAGGACAATTCCATCTTGCAACTCTTTTTTTGGCATTATGTTGTATATTGTAGGGACCACTCCTCTACGCAGTCCAGGTACAATTTTTGGTGGGATTCAGACCATTTGAGGGTTTTTAAATTATATTGTGGTGACCACTCCTCTACGCAGTCCAGGTACAAGTTTTGGTGTAATTAAGACCAGTTGATGGTTTTCTTATTATATTGTGGGGACCACTCCTCTACGCAGTCCAGGTACAATTATTGGTGCGAATCATACAAGTTCAGGGTTTTTAAATTATATTGTGCTGACCCACTCCTCTACGCAGTCCAGGTACATTTTTTGGTGCGATAAGACCAGTTGATGGTTTTCTTATTATATTGTGGGGACCACTCCACTACGCAGTCCAGAAAGATACCTAGCTGCAACGTTTTGGACTAATAATTATATTGTGAGGTGTTCAGAATACACTGTAAATTAGTGGAAATGCTTGTTATTGAATGTTATTGAGGTTAATAATAGCGTAGGAGTGAAAATAAGCCCAAAAACTTGATTTTTGAACTTTTTATGCTTTTTTCAAAATAAATCCGAATCCAAAACCTTAAATCCGAACCAAAACCTTTCGGCAGGTGTTTTGCGAAACAAATCCGAACCCAAAACATCGCGAAAATCCGAATCCAAAACACAAAACACGAGACACCAAAAGTCGCCGGTGAACATCCGTAATTGTGAATAACATTATATAGTAGCGTAATTGTAAATACATAAAGAACTGGGAATTGTTAAGGGTATATTTCTCTCTAAACTGTTATATAGAATATAGCGTGACTCCTAGATCAAAAACAATGCTAATGGATACTATATCATTGGCCCTCCATAATAGATATGATTTTCTAAGCCTGGAGCGAACGTGGGATTGCCCCATATCTTGGTACATGTCATAATCAAATGAGGGTATTTTAAAAAAAATTGTAATATATGACCAAGCTTTGTAAGTATCCATGAAAAGGATGTTTGGTGAAACACAGTGGGAAGGAAATCGGAAAAAGACATTAAAAAGTGTGCGAGAGATGGCATTATAAAGAGAAATTGATAAACAGATAGAAAGAGATAACAGAAGAGGATGAGATAGTGAATGAATTGTAAGTGAGATATATTTACCTTTTGGCAAGCAGTGAGTTATTCTGGCAGGAAAATGCAGCAAATAGATTGATATATTGTAAGCTTGCGAGCAGGGTCTTCTCCCATCTTTGTTTGTTTTATCCAGTTTGTTTATTACTTTACTGTGTTTGTTCCCAATTGTAAAGCGCTACGGAATATGTTGGCTCTTTATAAATAAATGATGATAATGATATAGTTTTAAGAACATCTGAAGATCACTTATTTCTAGGAAACTGTCACCCAAGATATGATTCAAGTATATATATATAGAGCAGAAATTGTGCAAGAAGCTGCATATGAATTATATACAGTGTCATTAAAGTCAACTGACTAATAAAAGTTGTAGGAATAATCCATATCAGTTTTATTATTTATTCCTCACAGTTTATATGCGGAAATATACTAAACAATTTCCTGAAAGTTATATTTAATCACTAGAGAAGTGTGATGTGTGTACAGGGACAGAGACTCTTAACTCACAGTAACACAAAACCTCCATTTTAAACTGTAACCAACTGTCAACTCAGAGACATACTCCATCTTGTGGTTGTCACCTCAGAGACATTCTCCATCTTGTGGTTGGCCTCCATGGGGCAGAATCAATTGTCTGTCGTGTACCTAAGAACGTAGGACACGCATATTTTTACAGACATTACGGTAAAAAGTAATGCAGATTTTTGCTGGCACCACTATGGGGCGTGAGCAGAAATCAGTGTTACTCCAAAAAAAATCCACGCGAGGTGTCTCGCAGCCATTCCGGAGGCACATCGCACGGATATTTAGAGAACTGAATCTGCTCCCATATGCCCTAGCAACATTTATTTTCACAGCAAAGTTTTTAAAGAGATATTGCAATCCAAAGCTAAAGAGACCTTTCAACACGTCACCTTAGTACTACACTGAATGTGATAGATACAGCAAATAGTACATAGCAACTTCTGCGACTACAAAAGGTCTGCTACATTTTTCATGTATAAATATATTTTCTATTGAAGAAGAGTGCATCATCTATCTAGCTTGTATCAAGTTATATTAAGAGTAAAATGTATGTGAATAGCATTGTTTTATAGTTGGCAAACTATATTCATATTGTATTTGTTGCTAGTCCTTTTTTGTCCAGACAGATATTAGTGACATACTGTTCCCGCATAAAAAACATCTGACGTCACTTAATTTTTTTGGTGTCCTACTTGTATTGGTGACCTGGGGGTTTTCTGTCCCACTGCCGTGTTGTAACTAAAAGAAGAGCATCCAGAGACCAGGTACGATCCACACAACACTCACAACACCTACGGCTAGGAGTGTAACATATTCATGAGATGTCGGGTTGCTAACGCTCTGCAGGTCCAACAAATGTAATTGATCAATGAAGTATTTGATTCCTAGGAAGACGTTCCCCCCCCCCCCCCGCCCCCAGATGCTCCCCCTATCCATCTTGGTGGAGATGACTAGATTGCCTTCATGAAGTTTCCATCTGTAATTATGATAGAGTCCAAAAATGCTTAGAGTTTAGATTATATATTTTAGAAAAAGGGCTTTAGTGTAGAAGTAAGTTGCATATAGGATACATAATGTAAGCCTAACTCCGTCAACTTATATCTATGATTATATATCGGGCCTCTGTGTCACGGATCTGAGAGTGTGTTATAGCCTGTATGTCTTTCCTAATCAGGACGGCTACTCACCTTGACTTTGAGTTAAATGAGGCGTATGTTAACATTTTTTGCTTCAGCATTTTCACTTTCTCCAGCTATTAGATGTATTTTCTGGAGGAATGTGATGTTTGCTTTATTTTTTTATTAAGTAAGAGATAATTGATTTCCTTTTTATAGGAGAGTTAATTCTTCCTACATTCCGGGGGCATATTAATAAATAATTCATATTTAAAAACTATGCTAGGAATCATATACAAAATAGGAAGATATGTTCTCTAAAAGAGATAATAGCTAATTCCCCCCCAAGCTGCATATGTACGACTCGACACTCCCCCCATAGCCACCCCCTGCCCCAATCAAATATAAACAACCTTAGAGAAAAGTCAAGGTTCATAATCGGGTGATTGAAACTTAAAAAATTAACCGTAACAACAACAACAACTAAGGGGACATGCCCCTTAAGCATTTCAGCATAACAAAATAACTAAACCCACAAATTTGTGATTGAATTTATACATCTAATAAGACATACAACATTGGCATTCTCTTCCATGGCCTCTTGCTCTTCTTCTTCCCTTAAGAAATTTTGCACATCCTCCACCGAAATAAAATCTTTGAATCTTTTGAATTCATTGCCTTGAAAGAATTTCAGTCTAGCAGGGTTAAATTCCTTTTCTTTTGTCTCACATTACAGCAGATAGGAGAAATTATATTCTTGCCTTGGTCACTACCACTGAGAAATATTGAAAAAGATATAGGCAGCTTCTGTCCCAGGAGATGTCTACTTTCTTGTATGCTATCCATAATTCCACATTTTGGGAGCACAAAATGTGGAGTTAGGTAGTGACAATTATTAGGTCTTTTATTAATATTGTCCCTGGTTGGGCCTAGCCTACGTTGCCGTTCTATAATGATGGGATCAAATTCTTCCGGAACTTTCACAAGTGTTACGACAACCAGTGCGGCATAAACTCATAGAACTGGTAGAAGAGGTCTTCACCTTTAGCAGCCGTCTTTCCCGTAGAGACTGGTTATGCTCACACGTACTCAGATGCCCCCAGGACTTAAACTCAGAGTAGTATAACTTTATACTCGCATGGCTGCGCTCAGGTACAGGAGGTAACACACGGAACAGAGGCAGGCCAGCGATCTGCAGACTGGACGAAGCCCTGGAGGAGATGTCAGGTACCAGCACGGTCAGGGTCACAGGCAACGGTTCAGAATTGGGGTACAGGCAATGAGTCAGGATCACAGGCAATGGTTCAGAGTCCGGGTACAGGCAATAGGTCAGGGTCACAGGCGGCAATGGTTCAGAATCTGAGGACAGGCAATAGGTCATACACAGGTAATCAATCCAAAGGTTCAACACCAAACAATAGCTCAGGAGCAGGCAGCAGTACAGGAAACAGGACGCTATAACCGGCATGGAGGCTACTAAGCCCTCAATGCCTAATATACTGCAACTAGCCAATCAGGGCTTAGCCCTCTAACAAGCCTCAGTACCAGGTTAATTAATGAACCTAAATTAATCAGCCCGCAAGCTGAACACTAGCGCACACGCCCGGCTGCCCAGTGTTGCCGGGGCATGCTAATATTGATTTCGGCCTCCAGCCATTGCCCTGGCAACGGTCGAGGCCATGAAACCGGATGTGATGACCCGGTTGTCACATTCGGGATGCTAGGATGGCCGGGATGCCAGGAACCAGGGGCAGTGAGGGCACGGGCACCGCCATGGTTCCTGACAGTACCCCCCCTTGAGGAGGGGTCAAGGGACCCCGACATCCAGGCTTTGTGGGAAATTTTTTAAAGAATTCCTTCATGAATTCAGCGTGGAGACGCCTGTGTGGTATCCAACATGGCTCTTCTGGGCCATAACTCTTCCAGTGCACTAAGAACTGGAACTGACCTTGCACTTTTCTCGAGTCCAAAATTCTCTCCACGATGAACTCATAGTCGCTATTCACAAGCAGAGGCCGAGGTCTATATGCAGAGCGATGATTGAACTTGCTGGGAGGAACCGCCTTTTTCAGGAGAGAACAGTGAAAGGTGCTAGGAATGTTTAAGGATGGTGGAAGATGGAGTCTGGTCACCACTGGATTGATTTGTTTCTCGATAGTGAATGATCCGATAAACCGAGGTCCTAGTTTCTTACATGGTTGCCTCAATCTGATGTTCCGAGTGGACAGCCAGACTCGCTCACTCACCCACTTTTAATAGACAAGGACCGCGGTGACGATCAGCGAGAACTTTGGACCTGCAGGAGGCTTGACGTAGAGCAGAGTGTTTTTTCCAGATGGACTTTAGCTGAGATGTAAAGGCAAGAGTCCCGGTATCACTGACAAAGGAAAGAGAATTCACCTTTGGATGAAACCCAAGGTTACATAAGAAAGGGGATGTACCAGTTGCAGAATGACAAGAGTTGTTATACGCTAATTCCGCCCAAGGCAAGAGAGAGGACAAGTTGTCATGAAACTTAGTTTGTTAGTCTGTCTGAGTTTGGTTAGTTCTTTCCATCTGGCCATTTGATTGTGGGTGGTACACAGACGACAGGATAACGTTGATTCCAAGTGAATTGCAGAAGACCCTCCAAAACTGCACAATGAACTGAGACTCTCGATCCGAAACAATGTCATCTAGGAAGCCGTGGAGACAGAAGATGTGCGAAATGAACAACATGGCCAGGAGTTTCACATCCGGCAACTTGGGTAATGGAACAAAGTGGGCCATTTTGCTGAAACGGTCAACAACTACCCAGAAGACCATGGGAGATCGACTATGAAATCCATTGAGAGATGGGTCCACCAGGTAGAGCAAGGCTTAGGTGGTGAGCAAGGAGGTATAGACATCTCCTGGTAAGGGCATCAATTGACCAGAAGGACGATTCCTAGAAGACTTGTTTCTAGCACATTCCAGGCAAGCGCAGACATAGTTCACTGCATCCGAAGATAAAGTAGGCCACCAAACCCAGCGAGACAGAGCTTCGATGTTCTTATGGATTTCTGGATGACCTGCCGTCCGATTGTCATGGCTTTCCATGAGGACTGACTTTCGGAGATGAACTGACGAAGAGTAGCACCAAGATCCTGAGTTAGGGCGACATGAATGAAGGATGAGGGAAGGAATTTCTTATTCTGAGGATCTCTTTGTGAGAGAATACCTCCTCCCCCAACATCTGAAGCATCTACCTCCACGATGAATGGGAGTTTCGGGTCCGGGTGTCTAAGGGCTGGTGCAGAAATGAAGGCGGCTTTGAGGGCTGAAAAACTTGCCAATGCTTCCGGGGACCATTCGGCTGGGTTAGCGCCTTTCCGGGTGAGGGCAGTGATCGGGGCCACCACTGAGGAGAATGAACCTATAAATCTTCAATAATAGTTAGCGAAGCCAAGGAAACTCTGGATTGCCTTCAAATTTGTGGGAAGGACCCAGTCCTGAATTGCCTAAACCTTACTAGGATCCATAGCAAAACCAGATGAAGAGATGACGTACCCCAGGAAGGTCGCTCTGGAAACCTCAAACTCACACTTCTCCTGTTTTGCATAGAGGTGATGTTCACGTAATTTTTGTAGAACCTCGCGAACATGCTGATGGTGCTGAGACAAGGATTGTGAATAAATTAAGATATCATCTAGATATACTACCACCCTTTTTCCAAGGAATTCCCGTAACAAATCATTGATTAGGTCTTGGAAGACTGCCAAAGCATTACATAAACCGAACAGCATTACAAGATATTTGTAGTGTCCTGACTGAGTGTTGAAAGCTGTTTTCCACTCATCCCCCTTTTAATACGTATGAGATTGTAGGCATGGTGGCTGTTTTGAGTTGGTCGAACAAGATAGAAATTAATGGTAGAGGATATGTGTTCTTCACAGTGATATTGTTCACACCCCTTAGGTCTATTTAAGGCCTAAGGCTGCTATCTTTTTTGGATACGAAGAAGCAACCAGCCCCTACGGGAGACTTGGAAGGGCAGATAAACCCTTTTTGCAGGTTTTCCTCCACATTTTGTTCCATGGCCTGAGTTTCAGGGATAGATAGGGAATATAGACGCCCCTTGGGCAACTTAGAACCTGGTACAAGATCAATTGCACAGTCATAATCCCGTTGAGGCGGGAGAGTCAGCTTTCTTCTTGCAGAATACATCCCTGAAATCCTGATAGGGTGCGGATAGCAGTTCTGGGTTAGGCTGAAGAGCTCTAAGAGGAAGAGTCAGACAAGAGGAAGAACACTCTGGACTCCAACAGATGATCTCCCCTTTTTTTGAATCAGTAAGGGGATTATGGCTCTGAAGCCAAGGATACCCCAGAATCAACGGAGCAGAGGGACAGGTAATCAGGAAGAATGTTAGCCCCTCCGTATGGAGGGCTGCTACAGATAAGAGAACCAATGGAGTCTTGGCGAGTATTCTACCCCCAGGCAAGGGGTTGCCATCCAAGCCACAGGTGGTAATGCTCGATTCCAACTTGATATCCGGATTGCCCAGTGTCCCAGCCAGGTGGAAATCCAGAAAGTTACCCGCTGCACCACTATCGAGGAAAGCCGAAACATCTGAAGAATGATCTCCGAAGGCTAAGTGTGCAGGGACTAGCAAGGAATTTTTTGAAAGATTATTTGAAAACCTAAACGCACCTCTTCGCCAGTGCTTAGGATTAGGCGTTTCCCGACTTGGTAGGGCCGGTCCGAACTAGGTGGCCTGATTGACCACAGTACATGCAGAGGCCCAAGGAGTGCCGTCTGGAGTGTTCTTCGGGAGGCAGACGGTAAGCACCCAACTGCATGGGCTCACAGGTGTCCAGAAAGGTAGAGCAAGGCTTAAGTGGTGAGCAAGGAGGTATAGCTGACTCTCTCTCAATCTTCCTTTCCTTGATTCGGTGATCAATTTTAATACCTAATTGCATCAGAGTTTCAAGTGAGGTTGGTGCAGTATACTGGACTAAGGAGTCCTTGATTTGATCCGTAAGACCTAAACGGAGCTGACTCCGAAGCGCCGAATCGTTCCACTCACTATCGGTTGCCCACCGTCTGAATTCTGCACAATATGCAGAACGACGTCCTTGCCTTAATGCCCGGAGATGTGATTCCGCTGAGGCCACTTTGTCAGGGTCGTTATATAGTAGACCCAAGGCCTGGAAGAAGGCATCCTCGGATATCAAGGAGGGGCTCGCTGCTGGAAGAGAGAAGACCCAGGACTGGGGATCGCCCTTAAGTAAAGAGATTACCACATTGACTCTCTGCTGTTCAGTGCCAGAAGAGCGTGGTCTCAAATGAAAATATAACTTGCAGCTTTCTTTAAAGTTGCGGAAGTGGGGTCTGCTTCCAGAAAACCGATCGGGCATGTTCAGCTTCGGCTCTGTAATGATACCAGAGGAGGCCTGTTGAAGCTGCGGGTTTCTGGAGGACTTTACCTGTGCAGACAAGCGGTGTGATAAATTCTGTATGAGTTGTGACAAGGACTGGATCTGATTAGCTAGGATCTGGACTGGAGAAATGTTCGGCTCGCTGTCATCCATGATGGAATTGCCTCCAATCTTCACTGGCCTGTTATAATGTTACGACAACCAGTGTGGCATAAACTCATAGAACTGGTAGAAGAGGTGTTCACCTTTAGCAGCCGCCTTTCCCGTAGAGATTGGTTATGCTCACAGGTACTCAGATGCCCCCAAGACTTAAACTCAGAGTAGTATAAGTTTATACTCACATGGCTGCGCACAGGTACAGAAGGTAACACACAGAACAGAGGCAGGCCAGCGATCTGCAGACTGGACGAAGCATCGGAGATGTCAGGTACCAGCACGGTCAGGGTCAGAGGCAACGGTTCAGAATCCGGGTACAGGCAATGGATCTGGATCACATGCAACGGTTCAGAATCCGAGGACAGGCAATAGGTCATACACAGGTAATCAATCCAAAGGTTCAACACCAGCTCAGGAGCAGGCAGCAGTACTGGAAACAGGACGCTATCACCGGCAGGTAGGCTAAGCCCTCCCTGCCTTATATACTGCAACTAGCCAATCAGGGCTTAGCCCTGTAACAACCTTGGTACCAGGTTAATTAATGAGCCTAAATTAATCAGCCCGCAGGCTGTACACTAGCGCACGCGCCCGGCTGCCCTGTGTTGCCGGGGCGTGCTGATACTGATTTCGGCGTCTGGCCATTGCCCTGGCAACTGTCGGGGCCGTAAAACCGGATGTGACGTCTCAGTCGTCATAGCGACCGCCAGAACGTCAGGAACCAGGGGCAGTGAGTAGCGGCAGTGCCTGCGACAGCAAGTGAGTAAAAAGTTGACATAACAAACTGTATAAGGGCTTTTCTGAGAGGCCCACAAGACGCAAATAATTTCTAGGTGACCTGTTTTCTAGATCAACCTTATTCTAAAGAAGTTTTGCGTTTTGGATACAGACAGGACCTGTTTTTTGATTGGGAAACTTCTCCGATTCTTCTTCTATTTACCTGAGATTGTTTACAAGTATGCGCAATTTGTTGTTTTAGTTCTTGGATTGAAGACATGGTTTTTTTCACCTGTTCGTAGAATAATGGTTATATTGTCTCTTTAATTACTTTTATCACATCTGAGTAAGACATTGAACCAAGTGCTGTTTCAACATTTTCTGTACCATTACCCATTTTGTCAGTAGAACAGTAGAATTCATTCCATTTTGTGTATTGCTGTCTAGAGTTAGCACATTTCTCCATCTTGCAAAAGATACAAAATTAATAAAATCTCTTCTCCTTATAGCTTATAGTATAATTAGGTAACAGGCTTTTTCAATCATTCCATGAAAGTTTCGTTGAGACCCCAATATGGAGTGGGATGTATGTGTAGTTGTCACGAGCCGCGGCGGTACTCACAGCCGCCGCGGCTCGCTTCTCATGTGCCCCAGCGTCCCGGTCGTCACCTTGACGAACGGGACGTCATTTCCTCCTCCTGTCCGGCCGTCACCAGGGCAACGGCCGGACGCTAGTTCACTAGAGCTGCGTCCCGGCGGTGCTGGTAGCCGGGCGCATGCGCATAAATAGACAGTCTATGGCGCTGATTAACAGGCATTAGCCTGCAACTGTGTAGGTCAGGGACAAGCCCTGATTGGCCCTGCTGGATTCTGGTAATTACTCTGCAGGAGTGTGTTCAACTGCTGATTGGTCTGTGTCTGTATTTAAGGCAATGAGGTCTGCTGCCTCATTGCCGGTTATAGCTTCTGCTACCCAGTCTGCTGACCTGCTTTGTTCCTGTTCCTGTCTATTGAACTTCTACTGATTCTCCGTGTATGAACCTTGGCTTGGATTTGGACTTTGCTTGTGAATCTCGTGACCCTGACCTCTGGCTTGAATACCGACCTCCCTGTTTGCTCGTGACCCTTGACCCCAGCTTGTAAACTGGTACTGTTGTCTGCTGCCGGCCCCTGACCTCTGCTTGGATTCCACTCCGCTTGCCTGGGTTCTCCCCAGCCGGTACACACTTCACGACCCTCTGTCAGTCCGCAGCCCAGTCTGTCCCCACCATCAGGGGCTCCAGTGAACACCTGACTGGCAGAGTAGACTCCGGGTTGTGTTGTGCCGGCTGGAGGGGTTCCTAACATTATAACCGGCCATAAACAGATGTTCCGGAGACAAAGTTAAGATGGAAGGAAGTGGAACTTCACCGTCTCGGGCGCAAGCCCTAGCGGGCCATGTGGAATCCCTGTACCAAATGATCCAGGGATTGTCTGAGCGATTGTCCACTCAAGAAGAAGCTGCTTAATCCTCGCAACCCACTCAGAGTTCCGCCTGCGAACCTAAGATGAATTTGCCGGATCGCTTCACCGGAAATAGATCCCTGTTCCGGAATTTCAGGGAGAGCTGCAAGCTTTATTTCCGGTTGAGACCCCGTTCCTCCGGTTCAGAGCAACAAAGAGTCGGGATTATTATTTCCCTCCTACAAGGTGACCCCCAGTCCTGGGCTTTTTCTTTGCCACAGACCAGTCCTGCCATGCAGTCCGTAGACGCTTTCTTTGAGGCATTAGGTCTACTATATGATGACCCGGATCGAATGGCCTCTGCAGAAGCCCATCTACGGGCCTTGAAACAAGGCCGGCGGTCGGCAGAGGAATATTGCACTGAATTCCATAGATGGTCACCTGATAGTGAATGGAATGACCCTGCCTTACGTAGCCAGTTCCGTCTCGGCCTGTCGGAACAGATTAAAGATTCTCTGGTGCAATACCCCTCTCCTACCTCTCTGGAGGATCTGATGCACCTCTCCATTAAAATCGACAGGAGATTTAAAGAGTGGAAAACTGAAAAGGAGGCATCTTCACCTCCATCCGCCTTCATTCCTGTTTCCATGGATGGTGAGGAACCCATGCATTTAGGAGCGTATCAACTCTCCCCTGAGGAAAGAGACAGGAGACGATCACAGGGCCTATGTCTCTATTACGGCACAAAAGGCCACTTCTCCCGTTCCTGCCCGAATAAGCCGGGAAAAGAGCATGCCTAGGGAACGAGGGGAAAGTTCACCTAGGTCTGCAGATTGTCTCCCTGAAAAATGCTGTATTGATCCCTGCACAGCTCACGTTCAGTGCTCGTTCTGTGGACCTGTCGGCCTTCATTGACAGTGGAGCTGCAGGTAACTTCATTGACTTCGAGTTTGCCCGCTCTGCTGGAATTCCACGGGTTAAACTCAAATCTGCCATCACGGTATGTGGTTTAGATGGCACTCCATTGCCAGGCGGTAAGATTACCTGGGAGACCCCGCCACTACAATTGAACATCGGAGCTCTCCACTCGGAATCCATAGTCTTCCGCCTTATCGAATGCCCATCAGTTCCTTTGATTTTGGGCCACCCTTGGCTATTCCGCCATAACCCTGTCATAGATTGGGTAAAAGGAAAGATTGTCCAGTGGAGCCCTTATTGTACTCAGTCTTGCTTGACACTACCCCTGCGTGTGATTCAGCCTATTCCGGAGCAGCTTCCTTCACACTATCATGACTTCTGGGATGTTTTCTCCAGAAAGGCTGCTGACACTCTACCACCGCACCGGCATTTTGACTGTGCCATTGACCTCATTCCGGGTTCAAAATTACCTAAGGGACGCTTGTACTCTCTCTCCGGTCCAGAGCCCCAATCCATGCAAGAATATATTGACGAAAACTTGGAGAAAGGCTTCATCAGGCCATCCAAGTCGCCAGTAGGAGCAGGGTGCTTCTTTGTATCCAAGAAGGACGGGGGACTCAGACCCTGTATCGATTACCGAGGGCTGAATCTTATTACGGTTAAAAATACCTATCCCCTTCCTCTCATATCCGTACTTTTTGACCAATTAAGAGGGGCAACTATCTTCACAAAAATCGATCTTCGTGGTGCCTATAACCTCACACGTATTAGAGCTGGCGATGAGTGGAAGACGGCATTCAACACGCTCTCGGGCCACTACGAATATCTGGTCATACCATTTGGCCTTAGTAATGCCCCTGCAGTATTCCAGGATTTGATTAATGAGGTGTTACGTGAGTTTATGGGACACTTCGTTGTTGTTTACTTGGGCGACATCCTCATATATTCTGAATCATTATCTGTACCTCAGGGTCACGTCAGACAAGTCCTACAGAAATTGCGAGAACACCATCTCTACGCTAAACTCGAGAAATGCGAGTTCGAGGTCCAGAAGGTATCCTTCCTAGGTTATATCATCTCCTCAGAAGGTTTCTCCATGGACCCAACCAAGGTCCAAACAATCCTGGACTGGGTACAGCCGAATAACCTCAAGGCGGTTCAGAGATTCCTGGGATTTGCCAATTATTACAGGAGTTTTTTTGGCGGCTTTGCTGATATTGTGGCTCCTATCATTACCTTGACCCGCAAGGGAAGCGACCCAGCTAATTGGTCTCCACAAACAATAATGGCATTTGAAACCCTGAAGAAAGCCTTCGTGTCTGCTCAGGTACTTAGACATCCGAATCCTAAAGTACCGTTTATCCTTGAAGTTGAAGTTTATCCTTGAAGTCTGACGTCGGTGCCGGGGCCATCTTGTCACAAAAAGATCCCCATACTCATCGTCTACATCCATGTGCCTATTTTTCCCCGTCAGTTCTCTTCAGCGGAAACCAACTATGATGTTGGAAATCGAGAACTGTTAGCAATTAAATGGGCCTTTGAGGAATGGCGACATTGGTTGGAAGGCGCTGCACATCAGGTCTCCGTTATAACGGATCATAAAAATCTACAGTATATACAGTCGGCTAAACGACTGAACCATCGACAGGCCCGTTGGTCACTGTTCTTCACCCGTTTTAACTTTATAATCACCTATCGTCCAGGTTCTAAAAATGTTCGGGCAGACGCCCTGTCCAGAAGTTTCCTGGCACATCATACTCCGGTCTCTAGCTCAGAGCCTATTGTTCCCATGTCCATGATTCATGCTGGGTTAACCCAAGACCTAAGTTGCATCCTACAAAGATTTCAGAAATTGGCTCCTGATAATACTCCAGTAGGATGCTTGTTTGTCCCAGTACATCTTAGGAAGGCAGTCCTTGCGGAAGCACACAATAATCAGACCGCTGGAGATCCTGGAGTCTTCAAAACGTTGGAAATTCTTTCACGTACGGTATGGTGGCCATCTTTATCTGCTGACGTCAAGGATCACGTCCGGTCTTGTGAAGTTTGTGCCAGAAACAAAATTCCTAGGACTCGTCCGGTAGGCCAGTTGGTTCCTTTGGCCATTCCTGCAAAACCATGGACGCATTTGTCCATGGACTTTATTGTGGATCTGCCTATCTCTACAGGACACAATACCATCTGGGTCGTGGTAGACCGGTTTAGTAAAATGTCTCATTTCATTCCATTAACCAGACTCCCTTCTGCTCGAGATTTGGCCATCTTATTTATTCAGCACATTTTTCGGCTCCATGGACATCCTACTGACATCGTTTCTGATCGGGGGTCTCAGTTCATAGCTCTGTTTTGGAGATCCTTCTGTACCCTTCTTGGAATCAAGGTCAGTTTGTCATCCGCATATCACCCTCAATCAAATGGGCAAACTGAGAGGGTTAACCAGTCCTTGGAGAAGTTTTTACGTTGCTACACATCAGAGTTCCATGACAACCGGTCCTCCTTGTTACCCTGGGCGGAATTTGCCTACAATAATTCCTGTCACTCATCCACCAAAACCTCTCTGTTTTTTTGCAATTATGGTTTTCACCCCAGGTCCAACTCTTTATATTCACTCAAGTCCGTTGGTACCCAGGAGATCCGCTCCACTGCCAGGGATCTCAGAGTTGTCTGGAAGAAGGTCCAGTCATCAATAAGACTAGCCTCATTTGTGTAAAAAAAAAAATCAGACCGCCATCGTACCATCTGCTCCCTCAAGGTGGGCCAGAGAGTTTGGTTGTCTACAAAAAATATCAGGCTTAGACAGCCTTGTAAGAGGTTGGGCCCTAAGTTCATCGGGCCATTTTCTATCGTTAAGCAGGTTAATTCTGTTGCCTTTAGGCTAAAAATTCCGAGCTCCTTAAGAATCCCCAACACATTTCATTGTTCGCTGTTGAAACCAGTACTGTATCCTAGCCAAACCCAGTCGTCAAGTGTGCTTAGGGGGGATTCAAGCAAACCACCAAGATATGTGGTTCAAAGGATCCTGGATTCCAAAAGAGTGCAAGGACAGGTGAACTTCCTGGTGCAGTGGAGGAACCGCGGGTTAGAAGAACGGTCTTGGGTTCCGCGGAGACAACTCCATGCCCCCAAACAGTTGAAAGAGTTCTTTAAGAAGTTCCCAAGAAAACCTGGGTGTCGGGGTTCATTGACCCCTCCTCAAGGGGGGGTACTGTCACGAGCCGCGGCGGTACTCACAGCCGCCGTGGCTCGCTTCTCATGCGCCCCAGCGTCCCGGCCGTCACCTTGACGAACGGGACGTCATTTCCTCCTCCTGTCCGGCCGTCACCAGGGCAACGGCCGGACGCTAGTTCACTAGCGCTGCGTCCCGGCGGTGCTGGTAGCCGGGCGCATGCGCATAAATAGACAGTCTATGGCACTGATTAACCTGTGTAGGTCAGGGACAAGCCCTGATTGGCCCTGCTGGATTCTGGTAATTACTCTGCAGGAGTGTGTTCAACTGCTGATTGGTCTGTGTCTGTATTTAAGGCAATGAGGTCTGCTGCCTCATTGCCGGTTATAGCTTCTGCTACCCAGTCTGCTGACCTGCTTTGTTCCTGTTCCTGTCTATTGAACTTCTACTGATTCTCCGTGTATGACCCTTGGCTTGGATTTGGACTTTGCTTGTGAATCTCGTGACCTTGTTTTCTCTAGACTATGCTCACTTTCTAACTTTCTTAACACACCCTTCCCCCTCTCGGATAATCACCTTATCAGCTACATGCTCACCCCCACTGCTCTAACCTCTCTACTGTCTAACTCTACCAAGCCTCCTTATACCTGCAGAAATCTTAATTCTATTAATATTCAATAATTTTCCACCTCTCTCCCAACACCTTCTCTCCCCTCTCTCTACATTCTCCTCCCCTGAGATGACAGTACCTCATTTTCACCAAGTACCTCATTTTCATTTTTTAGCAACAGCGACACTACATACTACACGTCGACTTCGATGTCAGCCGAGGCACACTACAGCAACGCGAAATCTTCAAAAACTTTCCCGGAAAGCAGAACGTCACTGGCGTAAAACTCGCACCTCTAATGACTTCTTCACATATACTTCTATCTACCGCTCCTATCGAAATGCTCTGGACACTGCAAAACAAACATACTTCCAATCTCTTATCTATGCTCAGGCTTCTAACCCCAAACAACTTTTTTAAGACATTTAAAGCTCTTCTCAATCCTCCAACCCCAAACCCTCCATCTACTATCAATGCCCAGGATCTTGCCTCCTATTTCAAGGACAAGATTGATAAGATCAGACTAGAATTGGTGTCCTCTTCCTCGACAAGCAATTTGCTCAATTCCTTCCCACCAACCTCTGACACCCTCTCTTCACTTGACCCCACAAATGAAGAGGAAATTTCTACTCTCTTCTTATCCTCCTACTCTACCTCGTGTCCTCTTGATCCTATTCCCTCGCAAATTGGTAGATCCCTGTCTCCTGTGCTCATCTCACCTCTAACTAAAATCTGTAATCTCTCGTTTTTTACTGGCATCTTTCCATCACTATACAAGGATGCAGTGATTACTCCTATTCTAAAAAAACAAGATTCCGATCCAAACTCCCTCTCGAATTGCCGTCCCATCTTTCAGCTGCCATGCCCCTCCAAGCTTCTAGAGAGACTTGCCTACACTCGCCTCACACGCTTCCTTTCTGCAAACAAGCTGCTGGATCCTCTTCAGTCTGGCTTTCGTTCTCAACACTCCACAGAGACTGCGTCGACTATGGTTGTCCATGATCTGAAAACTGCTAAAACTAAACGCTATTACTCTCTCCTAATTCCCCTGGATCTCTCCGCTGTATTTGACACCGTTGACCACTCTCTTCTCATACAAACGCTGCAATCCCTAGGGCTTCAAGACACTTCTATCCTGGTTCTCATCCTACCTTTCTAATCGCTCTTTCACTATTAATTTCTCTGGGGCCGCCTCTGCTCCGCTTCCTTTATCAGTTGGAGTACCGCAAGGCTCAGTGCTAGGTCCTCTGCTGTTCTCTATCTATACCGCTTCTCTTGGAAATCTAATAAGCTCCTTTGGATTTCAGCATCATCTCTATGTGGATGATACCCAAATTTATCTATCCTCTCCTGATCTCTCGACATCTGTGTTGTCCCGTGTAACTGTCTTTCTGCCAATTCATCTTGAATGTCCTCTTGCCAACTAAAACTTAATCTTTCTAAAACAGAGTTAATAATATTCCCACCCACCAAGAGCATACCTGACATTTCTATCTCTGTTGATCACATGACCCTAAATCTCACCCCACAAGCTCGCTGCCTAGGTGTAATCCTTGACTCACACCTATCCTTTGTTCCTCACATTGACTCTTTATCTATCTAAATCATGTTACATACATCTAAAAAACATTTCCAGAATTCGCACATATCTCACACAAGACACTGCAAAAACCTTAATTCATGCACTTATCTCCCACATTGACTATTGCAATTCCCTCCTTACTGGCCTTCCCCAAACAGACTCAAACCCCTACAATCTATTTTGCACGCTGCGGCAAGATTGTTTTTTCCTTGCAAATCATTATTCCTCTGTTGAATCACTCTGTATGTCTCTACACTGGTTGCCTGTTTTCTACCGAATCCAATATAAAATACTTTTACTAACCTACAAGGCCATCAACAAAGCTGCACCAACATAAATCTCCTCTCGTCACAAAATATCTCTCAACTCGGCAACTCCGTTCTGCACAAGATCTGCGTCTCTCATCCACACTCATTACATCATCCCATTCCCGATTACAGGACTTTTTCCGGGCTGCACCCACTCTATGGAATTCTCTCCCTCACACAGTAAGACTCTCCTCTAGTCTACAAGCTTTCAAGCATTCTCTGAAAACCCACCTCTTCAGACAAGCTTATAATATTCCTCAACCACCCTCTTAACCTCACTACATTACCCTATTACCACCTGTTCTTCGAATACCCCTTGACCAACATTGTTGTGTGACAGGATCATTTAGCTTATGAGTCACTTTTACCTTTACAGTCTGATTGGGCCGACTGCAAATGTAGACTTAACCTCATGTGTCAAACTCCCATTGTCCAATAGATAGTAAGCTTGCGAGCAGGGCCTTCTCATCTCTTTGTCTGTTTTACCCAGTTTGTTTATTAGTTTACTATGTTTGTTCCCGATTGTAAAGCGCTACGAAATATGTTGGCGCTATATAAATAAATGATGATGATAATAGTATCATTTTAATAATAAACTATAGAAATATTATATTTTGGAAACCTGCTCATCTCATTTACTATTTAAAAGGACGGAAAGAGAATATCTTATACAACACACACACACACACACACACACACACACACGTCCCCACTGCCCAGCAGAGTTTCTCATACATGGCCCCTCTGCATACATGCTTTACTCACAAACGTCCCCATTGCCCAGCAGATTTACAAACACACACAAACTCTGCCTAGCAACTCTACACACATCCCATCTGCCCAGCAGCTCTACACACATACACATGTCCCATCTGCCCAGCAGCTCTACACACACACACAAACGTCCCCATTGCCCAGCAGCTCCACACACACGTCCCCTGCCCAGCAACTCTACACACACACACACACACGTCCCCTCTGCCCAGCAGCTCTACACACACACACACTCACACACACGTCCCCTCTGCCCAGCAGCTCTACACACATACACACGTCCCCTCTGCCCAGCAGCTCTACACACACACACACACACATACTGGTCCCCTCTGCCCAGCAGCTTTGTTGGGGCAGGCTCCGGCGTGTTGCAACATTTGGCCCCACCCCCTAAACATCAATCGCCTTTTTGGACCAATTGGAGCAGGGGGCGGGGAAACAATTGGGCACTATTCGCATCCTAAGGCCGGCCCCCTGCACCATACTGCTTGAGTGGTTAGAAACCGGGAGCTTAGTCTGCTCTCTCGGGAGGACTCCCAGAAATTTGAGAGTAGGCAACTATGAGTTTTATTCATATATGTCCCATCTGCCCACATGCCTCCCTGCGAAGCAGCTTTACATACACCCTCAGCCCACATGCTGAGAAGCTGCTTTACACACACATATCCTCCCCATCACATTACCCCTTCTGTTTACTTTTTTCTCCACCAATGTCTTCCACGTACATAGGAACAGGAAACTGTGCACCAGCAGCTTCCTGCACTATGTATCATGTGACTGCATCACATGACCTTGTGATGTCACAGTGAGAAAGAAAGTACATTTGTGGAACGTGCTCAAGCTACGGCGACATTTTTACCTGGGAATTGGAGAGTGAGATGGCGGACTACGAGAGCGCTCAGAGAGGACGTTTAAAATTGAAAGGAATCGGCGATATCAGTATGGGAAAGAAGTAAGTAGTTTGACCGGAGAGCTCTAGTTATTCTTGAGCGAATAATGTGTCTTTTCCCCCTCACATATTATCACGACATTTCAGCTGGTAACATGTAGATTTAAGGTCACCTCTAAAAAAGATGGTTTTTGAAACAGCGTCTAAAGATTAGACTGTGGGTAAGTCTGATCGAGCGTGGTAGGGAATTCCAGAAGTGGGGAGCAGCACGGGAGAAGTTTTGCAGGCAGTATTGAGAGGTGATTACCAGAGAAAAGACAAGGTGAAGGTCAGACGTAGATCTAAGAGTGCGGAAGGGAGAGTGCTTTGATATGAGATTTGAGATGTATGCAGGGGTAGTGTTGAGGGCTTTGTAGGTAAAGGTGAGTAATTTGGATTACTCACCTCACCACTAATTGCTGAACTAAGTGAGTTGAGCTTTGGTTATTCCACAAATGAAAAGCGGCTATAAAGGAGATTGTGAGGCCCCTTATAAGAGAAGGTTTGCTCTTAGAAATTAAGAGCTGTGGATCCAGGAGTCGTCCAAGCGGTAAAGTACAGTTTTTCACTGCAGGAACTGTGTGGTTCATGTTCCATATTTTGAGTGTATGATTTAATTACATCAAAGTCCGAATATTTGCCAGTTTCTTATTTAGCTTTTGGAACTGCTTCTACTCTTTCCCAAAAGGAATATTTTTAGCACCCGTTGGTTGTACTACCGATATATGGATGTGGGATCTTGGATTGAACAAGACCCTTGAGTAAGTATGACATTATTATCACAATATATTTGGTGGCTGAAACCTATCATAATTTATATGCACCTGGAATAGCAGATTTGTATCTAGTGTTTTCTTTCACCCATAAATATTATGAGTATTTTCCCTTGACTGTCACAACTTAAGAAATGACCTCTTATGTACAATCAGGCATCTGTTTTGAGCAGAAAGGTAATTATTTCACTAGTGGTACCAACTGATGCCCATGATAAGCTCAATGTCATGCCTGGACAAAAGACAAAAAAATCCACCTCTTACATGTTAAAATATTTTTATCCCAACCCAGACAACATTTGTCAAAGCATGTGTAAAATTTGTGATGCTACAAAAACTAGAGGTATGGATGTTGATGATGTAGGCACCTCCCCGTTACATCATTTGCAGCAAGTTCATTCAAGTACTTTATCAAAAGCAGGACAATCTGGTATGGTAACAAGCAGTCCAGCATCACCTAGCAGCAGAATGGATAGGTAGCTCAGGCACTCTTCACTGTGAACACCTTCATCTTCAACCTCCTCGTTATTAGTATGTAATCCAGCATCTAATTTGCAAATGCAAACTGACTCCACTAATGCAATTCCCAAGAAAAATCCATGTATGCTTGGGCTGCTGCATTTGGGTGAAACCTCTATACAGAAGGGGACCAAGAAGACTCAGCATAGTTTTTAATAACTATAGTCTATTAATTTGCAAGAGGAGCCAAGTATCACAACCAGCATCCTGTTGCACAGCGTATCACTTAAGTCATGACTGCTTTGGATGTGCGTCTAATCTCAGTAATCAACGGATCTGGTTTTAGAAGAATAATTGGGGTCATGTGTCCACACTACTAAATTCCACTTCGATTTCTTTTTTTTCCGTGACATCACACTGGTTTGGTACATCAATTTAAAAAGCATCACCTGTAGCACCATCATATACCTCCTCATCCTTTCAGCACAGCAGTGCTGGTACACAATAGCAGGTCATGCACATGCAAGCTACTCTCTGTATCACTGGCTTCACTAAGAAACTTACGGCTGTAAATCTGTAAATTTTGAATGTCATAGCAAAATTACTCATCCCGTTAAGACGTTCCTCAGGATTCCCTATTGCCGAAAATGGACGAACATTATGAGCAAGATTTACTAAACTGCGTGTTTGGAAAGTGGAGATGTTGCCTATAGCAACCAATCAGATTCTAGCTTTCATTTATTTATTGCATTCTACAAAATGACAGCTAGAATCTGATTGGTTGCTATAGGCAATATCTCCACTTTTTCAAACCCGCAGTATAGTAAATATACCCCTATATGTGCACTACAGCTGGGTGAATTTCAATATGCACCATGCTTTGAACACACAATAAACTAGGTGGTTCAGAATTTATTTTAAAAATGAGGTCATTCAGCGACCGCATGTAAAACATTGCAGCAATTGCAAAAAAATATCATCTGCCATGCCGCCAACTGAAGCAAGAGGAAGTAACGAGAAAGAATTCCACAAGTTAAATGTTTCAGCGACTGAAGGAACAGCAACAAGCCATCAAGACCTACACACTAAACCATGAGATAGGGAGAGGGGACATGATACTTTACTCCAGCATACTGGAGAATCCTTTCAATTGTGTGCAAGCTACTGAAACCATTTGACATTGTAACAAATGAAGTGAGTTCAGACACTGCCCTCCTGAGTCAAATCATACCATTAATCAAACTACTGGAAAAGCAACTAGAGAAGCTGAATGAGTACATGAAAGTAAATGTTTCTGCTAAGAATGATGGTCTTGTAGATCAAGTTCTTCATAATCAGTTTTGACATCAGCTAAGAACGGGGGGTGGATAAAGTACATTTATGAAATTTTTTTTTTTTTAGCTATTGTATTGACAACCCTTATAAATGGTTTGATATCCTTAATATTTCATGGAGGAAAGAGCTGAGCCCAATTATCATTATTATTATTATCATTATTTTAGAGAAGTGAAGTTAGATCATCCAGGTTACCTGGAGTAGGTAAGGTTAATTTACCCATTGTGAATAGGGATGAGCGGGCTCGGATATCTGAAATCCGAGCCCACCCGAACCTTGCCGATCCGAGCCGGATCCGAGACAGATCCGGGTATTCCCGCCAATTGCAAAACTGAAAGCGAGGCTCCGAGTCCTAATCCCGTTGTCGGATCTCACGATACTCGGATTCTATAAATTCCCCGCTGGCCGCCGCCATCTTCACTCAGGCATTGATCAGGGTAGAGGGAGGTTGTGTTAGGTGGTCCTCTGCCCTGCTATATCCTGTGCTGTGCTGTGCTCAGTCCAGTGGTGCTGTGTCCTGTTCAGTCCAGTGGTGCTGTGTCCTGTGCTCTGTCCTTCTGAGTTCAGTGGTGCTGCTGGGTCCTGTGATGTGTTCTGTTCAGTCCAGTGGTGCTGTGTCCTGTGCTCTGTCCTTCTAAGGGCATTGTTATTTCCCCATTATTCCCAAGTTATAAAAATTTTAAAAAAAGTTATATAAAAAAAAAAGAAATAAAAAAAAAATATCCAAAAACAATCCTGCAGTATAAGTCCATTGGTACTGCAATATTACAAAGTTCACTGATTCTGCAGTATAAGTCCAGTGGTACTGCAATATTACAAAGTTCACTGATTCTGCTGTATAAGTCCAGTGGTACTGCAATATTACAAAGTTCACTGATTCTGCAGTATAAGTCCAGTGGTACTCTCCTGTGCCGCATATAATTTTTAAAGGCTTTGCCGAGTGTGTGTGGCTTAGGGGTACGCTCTCTTGTGCTACATATAATGGAAAACAAAAATTTGGAGGATAAAGCTGCGAGGAAAAAGCTCAGTTTTCCTAAAAGACCCGCTGGCGGGGATGCTGATAACATCTGGTCCGGACTAAAGGACCTGCCAATAATTGCAGACATGTCTACTGTTGCTGCATTGGATGCTGTCACAATAGAAAAAATGTTGGAGGATTATTTTGCTGACACCATCCAAATAGACATGTCAGACAGTCCATATTGTTACTGGCAGGAAAAAAAGGCAGTTTGGAAGCCCCTGTACAAACTGGCTCTATTTTACCTGAGTTGTCCCCCCTCCAGTGTGTACTCGGAAAGAGTTTTTAGTGCAGCGGGGAACCTGGTCAGTGAGCGGCGAAGGAGGTTGCTTCCTCACAACGTTGAAAAAATGATGTTTATAAAAATGAATAATCAATTCCTCAATGAAGTACAGCACTGCCCTCCAGATAGTACAGAGGGACCTGTGGTTGTGGAGTCCAGCGGGGACGAATTGATAATGTGTGAGGAGGAGGAAGTACACACTGTAGGGGGAGAGGAATCAGAGGTTGAGGATGAGGACGACATCTTTCCTCAGTAGAGCCTGTTTAGTTTGTACAGGGAGAGATGAAGTGTTTTTTTGGTGTGGGGGCCCAAACAAACCAATCATTTCAGCCACAGTTGTTTGGTAGGCCCTGTCGCTGAAATGATTGGTTTGTTAAAGTGTGCATGTCCTATTTCAACAACATAAGGGTGGGTGGGAGGTCCCAAGGACAATTCCATCTTGCAACTCTTTTTTTGGCATTATGTTGTATATTGTAGGGACCACTCCTCTACGCAGTCCAGGTACAATTTTTGGTGGGATTCAGACCATTTGAGGGTTTTTAAATTATATTGTGGTGACCACTCCTCTACGCAGTCCAGGTACAAGTTTTGGTGTAATTAAGACCAGTTGATGGTTTTCTTATTATATTGTGGGGACCACTCCTCTACGCAGTCCAGGTACAATTATTGGTGCGAATCATACAAGTTCAGGGTTTTTAAATTATATTGTGCTGACCCACTCCTCTACGCAGTCCAGGTACATTTTTTGGTGCGATAAGACCAGTTGATGGTTTTCTTATTATATTGTGGGGACCACTCCACTACGCAGTCCAGAAAGATACCTAGCTGCAACGTTTTGGACTAATAATTATATTGTGAGGTGTTCAGAATACACTGTAAATTAGTGGAAATGCTTGTTATTGAATGTTATTGAGGTTAATAATAGCGTAGGAGTGAAAATAAGCCCAAAAACTTGATTTTTGAACTTTTTATGCTTTTTTCAAAATAAATCCGAATCCAAAACCTTAAATCCGAACCAAAACCTTTCGGCAGGTGTTTTGCGAAACAAATCCGAACCCAAAACATCGCGAAAATCCGAATCCAAAACACAAAACACGAGACACCAAAAGTCGCCGGTGAACATCCGTAATTGTGAATAACATTATATAGTAGCGTAATTGTAAATACATAAAGAACTGGGAATTGTTAAGGGTATATTTCTCTCTAAACTGTTATATAGAATATAGCGTGACTCCTAGATCAAAAACAATGCTAATGGATACTATATCATTGGCCCTCCATAATAGATATGATTTTCTAAGCCTGGAGCGAACGTGGGATTGCCCCATATCTTGGTACATGTCATAATCAAATGAGGGTATTTTAAAAAAAATTGTAATATATGACCAAGCTTTGTAAGTATCCATGAAAAGGATGTTTGGTGAAACACAGTGGGAAGGAAATCGGAAAAAGACATTAAAAAGTGTGCGAGAGATGGCATTATAAAGAGAAATTGATAAACAGATAGAAAGAGATAACAGAAGAGGATGAGATAGTGAATGAATTGTAAGTGAGATATATTTACCTTTTGGCAAGCAGTGAGTTATTCTGGCAGGAAAATGCAGCAAATAGATTGATATATTGTAAGCTTGCGAGCAGGGTCTTCTCCCATCTTTGTTTGTTTTATCCAGTTTGTTTATTACTTTACTGTGTTTGTTCCCAATTGTAAAGCGCTACGGAATATGTTGGCTCTTTATAAATAAATGATGATAATGATATAGTTTTAAGAACATCTGAAGATCACTTATTTCTAGGAAACTGTCACCCAAGATATGATTCAAGTATATATATATAGAGCAGAAATTGTGCAAGAAGCTGCATATGAATTATATACAGTGTCATTAAAGTCAACTGACTAATAAAAGTTGTAGGAATAATCCATATCAGTTTTATTATTTATTCCTCACAGTTTATATGCGGAAATATACTAAACAATTTCCTGAAAGTTATATTTAATCACTAGAGAAGTGTGATGTGTGTACAGGGACAGAGACTCTTAACTCACAGTAACACAAAACCTCCATTTTAAACTGTAACCAACTGTCAACTCAGAGACATACTCCATCTTGTGGTTGTCACCTCAGAGACATTCTCCATCTTGTGGTTGGCCTCCATGGGGCAGAATCAATTGTCTGTCGTGTACCTAAGAACGTAGGACACGCATATTTTTACAGACATTACGGTAAAAAGTAATGCAGATTTTTGCTGGCACCACTATGGGGCGTGAGCAGAAATCAGTGTTACTCCAAAAAAAATCCACGCGAGGTGTCTCGCAGCCATTCCGGAGGCACATCGCACGGATATTTAGAGAACTGAATCTGCTCCCATATGCCCTAGCAACATTTATTTTCACAGCAAAGTTTTTAAAGAGATATTGCAATCCAAAGCTAAAGAGACCTTTCAACACGTCACCTTAGTACTACACTGAATGTGATAGATACAGCAAATAGTACATAGCAACTTCTGCGACTACAAAAGGTCTGCTACATTTTTCATGTATAAATATATTTTCTATTGAAGAAGAGTGCATCATCTATCTAGCTTGTATCAAGTTATATTAAGAGTAAAATGTATGTGAATAGCATTGTTTTATAGTTGGCAAACTATATTCATATTGTATTTGTTGCTAGTCCTTTTTTGTCCAGACAGATATTAGTGACATACTGTTCCCGCATAAAAAACATCTGACGTCACTTAATTTTTTTGGTGTCCTACTTGTATTGGTGACCTGGGGGTTTTCTGTCCCACTGCCGTGTTGTAACTAAAAGAAGAGCATCCAGAGACCAGGTACGATCCACACAACACTCACAACACCTACGGCTAGGAGTGTAACATATTCATGAGATGTCGGGTTGCTAACGCTCTGCAGGTCCAACAAATGTAATTGATCAATGAAGTATTTGATTCCTAGGAAGACGTTCCCCCCCCCCCCCCGCCCCCAGATGCTCCCCCTATCCATCTTGGTGGAGATGACTAGATTGCCTTCATGAAGTTTCCATCTGTAATTATGATAGAGTCCAAAAATGCTTAGAGTTTAGATTATATATTTTAGAAAAAGGGCTTTAGTGTAGAAGTAAGTTGCATATAGGATACATAATGTAAGCCTAACTCCGTCAACTTATATCTATGATTATATATCGGGCCTCTGTGTCACGGATCTGAGAGTGTGTTATAGCCTGTATGTCTTTCCTAATCAGGACGGCTACTCACCTTGACTTTGAGTTAAATGAGGCGTATGTTAACATTTTTTGCTTCAGCATTTTCACTTTCTCCAGCTATTAGATGTATTTTCTGGAGGAATGTGATGTTTGCTTTATTTTTTTATTAAGTAAGAGATAATTGATTTCCTTTTTATAGGAGAGTTAATTCTTCCTACATTCCGGGGGCATATTAATAAATAATTCATATTTAAAAACTATGCTAGGAATCATATACAAAATAGGAAGATATGTTCTCTAAAAGAGATAATAGCTAATTCCCCCCCAAGCTGCATATGTACGACTCGACACTCCCCCCATAGCCACCCCCTGCCCCAATCAAATATAAACAACCTTAGAGAAAAGTCAAGGTTCATAATCGGGTGATTGAAACTTAAAAAATTAACCGTAACAACAACAACAACTAAGGGGACATGCCCCTTAAGCATTTCAGCATAACAAAATAACTAAACCCACAAATTTGTGATTGAATTTATACATCTAATAAGACATACAACATTGGCATTCTCTTCCATGGCCTCTTGCTCTTCTTCTTCCCTTAAGAAATTTTGCACATCCTCCACCGAAATAAAATCTTTGAATCTTTTGAATTCATTGCCTTGAAAGAATTTCAGTCTAGCAGGGTTAAATTCCTTTTCTTTTGTCTCACATTACAGCAGATAGGAGAAATTATATTCTTGCCTTGGTCACTACCACTGAGAAATATTGAAAAAGATATAGGCAGCTTCTGTCCCAGGAGATGTCTACTTTCTTGTATGCTATCCATAATTCCACATTTTGGGAGCACAAAATGTGGAGTTAGGTAGTGACAATTATTAGGTCTTTTATTAATATTGTCCCTGGTTGGGCCTAGCCTACGTTGCCGTTCTATAATGATGGGATCAAATTCTTCCGGAACTTTCACAAGTGTTACGACAACCAGTGCGGCATAAACTCATAGAACTGGTAGAAGAGGTCTTCACCTTTAGCAGCCGTCTTTCCCGTAGAGACTGGTTATGCTCACACGTACTCAGATGCCCCCAGGACTTAAACTCAGAGTAGTATAACTTTATACTCGCATGGCTGCGCTCAGGTACAGGAGGTAACACACGGAACAGAGGCAGGCCAGCGATCTGCAGACTGGACGAAGCCCTGGAGGAGATGTCAGGTACCAGCACGGTCAGGGTCACAGGCAACGGTTCAGAATTGGGGTACAGGCAATGAGTCAGGATCACAGGCAATGGTTCAGAGTCCGGGTACAGGCAATAGGTCAGGGTCACAGGCGGCAATGGTTCAGAATCTGAGGACAGGCAATAGGTCATACACAGGTAATCAATCCAAAGGTTCAACACCAAACAATAGCTCAGGAGCAGGCAGCAGTACAGGAAACAGGACGCTATAACCGGCATGGAGGCTACTAAGCCCTCAATGCCTAATATACTGCAACTAGCCAATCAGGGCTTAGCCCTCTAACAAGCCTCAGTACCAGGTTAATTAATGAACCTAAATTAATCAGCCCGCAAGCTGAACACTAGCGCACACGCCCGGCTGCCCAGTGTTGCCGGGGCATGCTAATATTGATTTCGGCCTCCAGCCATTGCCCTGGCAACGGTCGAGGCCATGAAACCGGATGTGATGACCCGGTTGTCACATTCGGGATGCTAGGATGGCCGGGATGCCAGGAACCAGGGGCAGTGAGGGCACGGGCACCGCCATGGTTCCTGACAGTACCCCCCCTTGAGGAGGGGTCAAGGGACCCCGACATCCAGGCTTTGTGGGAAATTTTTTAAAGAATTCCTTCATGAATTCAGCGTGGAGACGCCTGTGTGGTATCCAACATGGCTCTTCTGGGCCATAACTCTTCCAGTGCACTAAGAACTGGAACTGACCTTGCACTTTTCTCGAGTCCAAAATTCTCTCCACGATGAACTCATAGTCGCTATTCACAAGCAGAGGCCGAGGTCTATATGCAGAGCGATGATTGAACTTGCTGGGAGGAACCGCCTTTTTCAGGAGAGAACAGTGAAAGGTGCTAGGAATGTTTAAGGATGGTGGAAGATGGAGTCTGGTCACCACTGGATTGATTTGTTTCTCGATAGTGAATGATCCGATAAACCGAGGTCCTAGTTTCTTACATGGTTGCCTCAATCTGATGTTCCGAGTGGACAGCCAGACTCGCTCACTCACCCACTTTTAATAGACAAGGACCGCGGTGACGATCAGCGAGAACTTTGGACCTGCAGGAGGCTTGACGTAGAGCAGAGTGTTTTTTCCAGATGGACTTTAGCTGAGATGTAAAGGCAAGAGTCCCGGTATCACTGACAAAGGAAAGAGAATTCACCTTTGGATGAAACCCAAGGTTACATAAGAAAGGGGATGTACCAGTTGCAGAATGACAAGAGTTGTTATACGCTAATTCCGCCCAAGGCAAGAGAGAGGACAAGTTGTCATGAAACTTAGTTTGTTAGTCTGTCTGAGTTTGGTTAGTTCTTTCCATCTGGCCATTTGATTGTGGGTGGTACACAGACGACAGGATAACGTTGATTCCAAGTGAATTGCAGAAGACCCTCCAAAACTGCACAATGAACTGAGACTCTCGATCCGAAACAATGTCATCTAGGAAGCCGTGGAGACAGAAGATGTGCGAAATGAACAACATGGCCAGGAGTTTCACATCCGGCAACTTGGGTAATGGAACAAAGTGGGCCATTTTGCTGAAACGGTCAACAACTACCCAGAAGACCATGGGAGATCGACTATGAAATCCATTGAGAGATGGGTCCACCAGGTAGAGCAAGGCTTAGGTGGTGAGCAAGGAGGTATAGACATCTCCTGGTAAGGGCATCAATTGACCAGAAGGACGATTCCTAGAAGACTTGTTTCTAGCACATTCCAGGCAAGCGCAGACATAGTTCACTGCATCCGAAGATAAAGTAGGCCACCAAACCCAGCGAGACAGAGCTTCGATGTTCTTATGGATTTCTGGATGACCTGCCGTCCGATTGTCATGGCTTTCCATGAGGACTGACTTTCGGAGATGAACTGACGAAGAGTAGCACCAAGATCCTGAGTTAGGGCGACATGAATGAAGGATGAGGGAAGGAATTTCTTATTCTGAGGATCTCTTTGTGAGAGAATACCTCCTCCCCCAACATCTGAAGCATCTACCTCCACGATGAATGGGAGTTTCGGGTCCGGGTGTCTAAGGGCTGGTGCAGAAATGAAGGCGGCTTTGAGGGCTGAAAAACTTGCCAATGCTTCCGGGGACCATTCGGCTGGGTTAGCGCCTTTCCGGGTGAGGGCAGTGATCGGGGCCACCACTGAGGAGAATGAACCTATAAATCTTCAATAATAGTTAGCGAAGCCAAGGAAACTCTGGATTGCCTTCAAATTTGTGGGAAGGACCCAGTCCTGAATTGCCTAAACCTTACTAGGATCCATAGCAAAACCAGATGAAGAGATGACGTACCCCAGGAAGGTCGCTCTGGAAACCTCAAACTCACACTTCTCCTGTTTTGCATAGAGGTGATGTTCACGTAATTTTTGTAGAACCTCGCGAACATGCTGATGGTGCTGAGACAAGGATTGTGAATAAATTAAGATATCATCTAGATATACTACCACCCTTTTTCCAAGGAATTCCCGTAACAAATCATTGATTAGGTCTTGGAAGACTGCCAAAGCATTACATAAACCGAACAGCATTACAAGATATTTGTAGTGTCCTGACTGAGTGTTGAAAGCTGTTTTCCACTCATCCCCCTTTTAATACGTATGAGATTGTAGGCATGGTGGCTGTTTTGAGTTGGTCGAACAAGATAGAAATTAATGGTAGAGGATATGTGTTCTTCACAGTGATATTGTTCACACCCCTTAGGTCTATTTAAGGCCTAAGGCTGCTATCTTTTTTGGATACGAAGAAGCAACCAGCCCCTACGGGAGACTTGGAAGGGCAGATAAACCCTTTTTGCAGGTTTTCCTCCACATTTTGTTCCATGGCCTGAGTTTCAGGGATAGATAGGGAATATAGACGCCCCTTGGGCAACTTAGAACCTGGTACAAGATCAATTGCACAGTCATAATCCCGTTGAGGCGGGAGAGTCAGCTTTCTTCTTGCAGAATACATCCCTGAAATCCTGATAGGGTGCGGATAGCAGTTCTGGGTTAGGCTGAAGAGCTCTAAGAGGAAGAGTCAGACAAGAGGAAGAACACTCTGGACTCCAACAGATGATCTCCCCTTTTTTTGAATCAGTAAGGGGATTATGGCTCTGAAGCCAAGGATACCCCAGAATCAACGGAGCAGAGGGACAGGTAATCAGGAAGAATGTTAGCCCCTCCGTATGGAGGGCTGCTACAGATAAGAGAACCAATGGAGTCTTGGCGAGTATTCTACCCCCAGGCAAGGGGTTGCCATCCAAGCCACAGGTGGTAATGCTCGATTCCAACTTGATATCCGGATTGCCCAGTGTCCCAGCCAGGTGGAAATCCAGAAAGTTACCCGCTGCACCACTATCGAGGAAAGCCGAAACATCTGAAGAATGATCTCCGAAGGCTAAGTGTGCAGGGACTAGCAAGGAATTTTTTGAAAGATTATTTGAAAACCTAAACGCACCTCTTCGCCAGTGCTTAGGATTAGGCGTTTCCCGACTTGGTAGGGCCGGTCCGAACTAGGTGGCCTGATTGACCACAGTACATGCAGAGGCCCAAGGAGTGCCGTCTGGAGTGTTCTTCGGGAGGCAGACGGTAAGCACCCAACTGCATGGGCTCACAGGTGTCCAGAAAGGTAGAGCAAGGCTTAAGTGGTGAGCAAGGAGGTATAGCTGACTCTCTCTCAATCTTCCTTTCCTTGATTCGGTGATCAATTTTAATACCTAATTGCATCAGAGTTTCAAGTGAGGTTGGTGCAGTATACTGGACTAAGGAGTCCTTGATTTGATCCGTAAGACCTAAACGGAGCTGACTCCGAAGCGCCGAATCGTTCCACTCACTATCGGTTGCCCACCGTCTGAATTCTGCACAATATGCAGAACGACGTCCTTGCCTTAATGCCCGGAGATGTGATTCCGCTGAGGCCACTTTGTCAGGGTCGTTATATAGTAGACCCAAGGCCTGGAAGAAGGCATCCTCGGATATCAAGGAGGGGCTCGCTGCTGGAAGAGAGAAGACCCAGGACTGGGGATCGCCCTTAAGTAAAGAGATTACCACATTGACTCTCTGCTGTTCAGTGCCAGAAGAGCGTGGTCTCAAATGAAAATATAACTTGCAGCTTTCTTTAAAGTTGCGGAAGTGGGGTCTGCTTCCAGAAAACCGATCGGGCATGTTCAGCTTCGGCTCTGTAATGATACCAGAGGAGGCCTGTTGAAGCTGCGGGTTTCTGGAGGACTTTACCTGTGCAGACAAGCGGTGTGATAAATTCTGTATGAGTTGTGACAAGGACTGGATCTGATTAGCTAGGATCTGGACTGGAGAAATGTTCGGCTCGCTGTCATCCATGATGGAATTGCCTCCAATCTTCACTGGCCTGTTATAATGTTACGACAACCAGTGTGGCATAAACTCATAGAACTGGTAGAAGAGGTGTTCACCTTTAGCAGCCGCCTTTCCCGTAGAGATTGGTTATGCTCACAGGTACTCAGATGCCCCCAAGACTTAAACTCAGAGTAGTATAAGTTTATACTCACATGGCTGCGCACAGGTACAGAAGGTAACACACAGAACAGAGGCAGGCCAGCGATCTGCAGACTGGACGAAGCATCGGAGATGTCAGGTACCAGCACGGTCAGGGTCAGAGGCAACGGTTCAGAATCCGGGTACAGGCAATGGATCTGGATCACATGCAACGGTTCAGAATCCGAGGACAGGCAATAGGTCATACACAGGTAATCAATCCAAAGGTTCAACACCAGCTCAGGAGCAGGCAGCAGTACTGGAAACAGGACGCTATCACCGGCAGGTAGGCTAAGCCCTCCCTGCCTTATATACTGCAACTAGCCAATCAGGGCTTAGCCCTGTAACAACCTTGGTACCAGGTTAATTAATGAGCCTAAATTAATCAGCCCGCAGGCTGTACACTAGCGCACGCGCCCGGCTGCCCTGTGTTGCCGGGGCGTGCTGATACTGATTTCGGCGTCTGGCCATTGCCCTGGCAACTGTCGGGGCCGTAAAACCGGATGTGACGTCTCAGTCGTCATAGCGACCGCCAGAACGTCAGGAACCAGGGGCAGTGAGTAGCGGCAGTGCCTGCGACAGCAAGTGAGTAAAAAGTTGACATAACAAACTGTATAAGGGCTTTTCTGAGAGGCCCACAAGACGCAAATAATTTCTAGGTGACCTGTTTTCTAGATCAACCTTATTCTAAAGAAGTTTTGCGTTTTGGATACAGACAGGACCTGTTTTTTGATTGGGAAACTTCTCCGATTCTTCTTCTATTTACCTGAGATTGTTTACAAGTATGCGCAATTTGTTGTTTTAGTTCTTGGATTGAAGACATGGTTTTTTTCACCTGTTCGTAGAATAATGGTTATATTGTCTCTTTAATTACTTTTATCACATCTGAGTAAGACATTGAACCAAGTGCTGTTTCAACATTTTCTGTACCATTACCCATTTTGTCAGTAGAACAGTAGAATTCATTCCATTTTGTGTATTGCTGTCTAGAGTTAGCACATTTCTCCATCTTGCAAAAGATACAAAATTAATAAAATCTCTTCTCCTTATAGCTTATAGTATAATTAGGTAACAGGCTTTTTCAATCATTCCATGAAAGTTTCGTTGAGACCCCAATATGGAGTGGGATGTATGTGTAGTTGTCACGAGCCGCGGCGGTACTCACAGCCGCCGCGGCTCGCTTCTCATGTGCCCCAGCGTCCCGGTCGTCACCTTGACGAACGGGACGTCATTTCCTCCTCCTGTCCGGCCGTCACCAGGGCAACGGCCGGACGCTAGTTCACTAGAGCTGCGTCCCGGCGGTGCTGGTAGCCGGGCGCATGCGCATAAATAGACAGTCTATGGCGCTGATTAACAGGCATTAGCCTGCAACTGTGTAGGTCAGGGACAAGCCCTGATTGGCCCTGCTGGATTCTGGTAATTACTCTGCAGGAGTGTGTTCAACTGCTGATTGGTCTGTGTCTGTATTTAAGGCAATGAGGTCTGCTGCCTCATTGCCGGTTATAGCTTCTGCTACCCAGTCTGCTGACCTGCTTTGTTCCTGTTCCTGTCTATTGAACTTCTACTGATTCTCCGTGTATGAACCTTGGCTTGGATTTGGACTTTGCTTGTGAATCTCGTGACCCTGACCTCTGGCTTGAATACCGACCTCCCTGTTTGCTCGTGACCCTTGACCCCAGCTTGTAAACTGGTACTGTTGTCTGCTGCCGGCCCCTGACCTCTGCTTGGATTCCACTCCGCTTGCCTGGGTTCTCCCCAGCCGGTACACACTTCACGACCCTCTGTCAGTCCGCAGCCCAGTCTGTCCCCACCATCAGGGGCTCCAGTGAACACCTGACTGGCAGAGTAGACTCCGGGTTGTGTTGTGCCGGCTGGAGGGGTTCCTAACATTATAACCGGCCATAAACAGATGTTCCGGAGACAAAGTTAAGATGGAAGGAAGTGGAACTTCACCGTCTCGGGCGCAAGCCCTAGCGGGCCATGTGGAATCCCTGTACCAAATGATCCAGGGATTGTCTGAGCGATTGTCCACTCAAGAAGAAGCTGCTTAATCCTCGCAACCCACTCAGAGTTCCGCCTGCGAACCTAAGATGAATTTGCCGGATCGCTTCACCGGAAATAGATCCCTGTTCCGGAATTTCAGGGAGAGCTGCAAGCTTTATTTCCGGTTGAGACCCCGTTCCTCCGGTTCAGAGCAACAAAGAGTCGGGATTATTATTTCCCTCCTACAAGGTGACCCCCAGTCCTGGGCTTTTTCTTTGCCACAGACCAGTCCTGCCATGCAGTCCGTAGACGCTTTCTTTGAGGCATTAGGTCTACTATATGATGACCCGGATCGAATGGCCTCTGCAGAAGCCCATCTACGGGCCTTGAAACAAGGCCGGCGGTCGGCAGAGGAATATTGCACTGAATTCCATAGATGGTCACCTGATAGTGAATGGAATGACCCTGCCTTACGTAGCCAGTTCCGTCTCGGCCTGTCGGAACAGATTAAAGATTCTCTGGTGCAATACCCCTCTCCTACCTCTCTGGAGGATCTGATGCACCTCTCCATTAAAATCGACAGGAGATTTAAAGAGTGGAAAACTGAAAAGGAGGCATCTTCACCTCCATCCGCCTTCATTCCTGTTTCCATGGATGGTGAGGAACCCATGCATTTAGGAGCGTATCAACTCTCCCCTGAGGAAAGAGACAGGAGACGATCACAGGGCCTATGTCTCTATTACGGCACAAAAGGCCACTTCTCCCGTTCCTGCCCGAATAAGCCGGGAAAAGAGCATGCCTAGGGAACGAGGGGAAAGTTCACCTAGGTCTGCAGATTGTCTCCCTGAAAAATGCTGTATTGATCCCTGCACAGCTCACGTTCAGTGCTCGTTCTGTGGACCTGTCGGCCTTCATTGACAGTGGAGCTGCAGGTAACTTCATTGACTTCGAGTTTGCCCGCTCTGCTGGAATTCCACGGGTTAAACTCAAATCTGCCATCACGGTATGTGGTTTAGATGGCACTCCATTGCCAGGCGGTAAGATTACCTGGGAGACCCCGCCACTACAATTGAACATCGGAGCTCTCCACTCGGAATCCATAGTCTTCCGCCTTATCGAATGCCCATCAGTTCCTTTGATTTTGGGCCACCCTTGGCTATTCCGCCATAACCCTGTCATAGATTGGGTAAAAGGAAAGATTGTCCAGTGGAGCCCTTATTGTACTCAGTCTTGCTTGACACTACCCCTGCGTGTGATTCAGCCTATTCCGGAGCAGCTTCCTTCACACTATCATGACTTCTGGGATGTTTTCTCCAGAAAGGCTGCTGACACTCTACCACCGCACCGGCATTTTGACTGTGCCATTGACCTCATTCCGGGTTCAAAATTACCTAAGGGACGCTTGTACTCTCTCTCCGGTCCAGAGCCCCAATCCATGCAAGAATATATTGACGAAAACTTGGAGAAAGGCTTCATCAGGCCATCCAAGTCGCCAGTAGGAGCAGGGTGCTTCTTTGTATCCAAGAAGGACGGGGGACTCAGACCCTGTATCGATTACCGAGGGCTGAATCTTATTACGGTTAAAAATACCTATCCCCTTCCTCTCATATCCGTACTTTTTGACCAATTAAGAGGGGCAACTATCTTCACAAAAATCGATCTTCGTGGTGCCTATAACCTCACACGTATTAGAGCTGGCGATGAGTGGAAGACGGCATTCAACACGCTCTCGGGCCACTACGAATATCTGGTCATACCATTTGGCCTTAGTAATGCCCCTGCAGTATTCCAGGATTTGATTAATGAGGTGTTACGTGAGTTTATGGGACACTTCGTTGTTGTTTACTTGGGCGACATCCTCATATATTCTGAATCATTATCTGTACCTCAGGGTCACGTCAGACAAGTCCTACAGAAATTGCGAGAACACCATCTCTACGCTAAACTCGAGAAATGCGAGTTCGAGGTCCAGAAGGTATCCTTCCTAGGTTATATCATCTCCTCAGAAGGTTTCTCCATGGACCCAACCAAGGTCCAAACAATCCTGGACTGGGTACAGCCGAATAACCTCAAGGCGGTTCAGAGATTCCTGGGATTTGCCAATTATTACAGGAGTTTTTTTGGCGGCTTTGCTGATATTGTGGCTCCTATCATTACCTTGACCCGCAAGGGAAGCGACCCAGCTAATTGGTCTCCACAAACAATAATGGCATTTGAAACCCTGAAGAAAGCCTTCGTGTCTGCTCAGGTACTTAGACATCCGAATCCTAAAGTACCGTTTATCCTTGAAGTTGAAGTTTATCCTTGAAGTCTGACGTCGGTGCCGGGGCCATCTTGTCACAAAAAGATCCCCATACTCATCGTCTACATCCATGTGCCTATTTTTCCCCGTCAGTTCTCTTCAGCGGAAACCAACTATGATGTTGGAAATCGAGAACTGTTAGCAATTAAATGGGCCTTTGAGGAATGGCGACATTGGTTGGAAGGCGCTGCACATCAGGTCTCCGTTATAACGGATCATAAAAATCTACAGTATATACAGTCGGCTAAACGACTGAACCATCGACAGGCCCGTTGGTCACTGTTCTTCACCCGTTTTAACTTTATAATCACCTATCGTCCAGGTTCTAAAAATGTTCGGGCAGACGCCCTGTCCAGAAGTTTCCTGGCACATCATACTCCGGTCTCTAGCTCAGAGCCTATTGTTCCCATGTCCATGATTCATGCTGGGTTAACCCAAGACCTAAGTTGCATCCTACAAAGATTTCAGAAATTGGCTCCTGATAATACTCCAGTAGGATGCTTGTTTGTCCCAGTACATCTTAGGAAGGCAGTCCTTGCGGAAGCACACAATAATCAGACCGCTGGAGATCCTGGAGTCTTCAAAACGTTGGAAATTCTTTCACGTACGGTATGGTGGCCATCTTTATCTGCTGACGTCAAGGATCACGTCCGGTCTTGTGAAGTTTGTGCCAGAAACAAAATTCCTAGGACTCGTCCGGTAGGCCAGTTGGTTCCTTTGGCCATTCCTGCAAAACCATGGACGCATTTGTCCATGGACTTTATTGTGGATCTGCCTATCTCTACAGGACACAATACCATCTGGGTCGTGGTAGACCGGTTTAGTAAAATGTCTCATTTCATTCCATTAACCAGACTCCCTTCTGCTCGAGATTTGGCCATCTTATTTATTCAGCACATTTTTCGGCTCCATGGACATCCTACTGACATCGTTTCTGATCGGGGGTCTCAGTTCATAGCTCTGTTTTGGAGATCCTTCTGTACCCTTCTTGGAATCAAGGTCAGTTTGTCATCCGCATATCACCCTCAATCAAATGGGCAAACTGAGAGGGTTAACCAGTCCTTGGAGAAGTTTTTACGTTGCTACACATCAGAGTTCCATGACAACCGGTCCTCCTTGTTACCCTGGGCGGAATTTGCCTACAATAATTCCTGTCACTCATCCACCAAAACCTCTCTGTTTTTTTGCAATTATGGTTTTCACCCCAGGTCCAACTCTTTATATTCACTCAAGTCCGTTGGTACCCAGGAGATCCGCTCCACTGCCAGGGATCTCAGAGTTGTCTGGAAGAAGGTCCAGTCATCAATAAGACTAGCCTCATTTGTGTAAAAAAAAAAATCAGACCGCCATCGTACCATCTGCTCCCTCAAGGTGGGCCAGAGAGTTTGGTTGTCTACAAAAAATATCAGGCTTAGACAGCCTTGTAAGAGGTTGGGCCCTAAGTTCATCGGGCCATTTTCTATCGTTAAGCAGGTTAATTCTGTTGCCTTTAGGCTAAAAATTCCGAGCTCCTTAAGAATCCCCAACACATTTCATTGTTCGCTGTTGAAACCAGTACTGTATCCTAGCCAAACCCAGTCGTCAAGTGTGCTTAGGGGGGATTCAAGCAAACCACCAAGATATGTGGTTCAAAGGATCCTGGATTCCAAAAGAGTGCAAGGACAGGTGAACTTCCTGGTGCAGTGGAGGAACCGCGGGTTAGAAGAACGGTCTTGGGTTCCGCGGAGACAACTCCATGCCCCCAAACAGTTGAAAGAGTTCTTTAAGAAGTTCCCAAGAAAACCTGGGTGTCGGGGTTCATTGACCCCTCCTCAAGGGGGGGTACTGTCACGAGCCGCGGCGGTACTCACAGCCGCCGTGGCTCGCTTCTCATGCGCCCCAGCGTCCCGGCCGTCACCTTGACGAACGGGACGTCATTTCCTCCTCCTGTCCGGCCGTCACCAGGGCAACGGCCGGACGCTAGTTCACTAGCGCTGCGTCCCGGCGGTGCTGGTAGCCGGGCGCATGCGCATAAATAGACAGTCTATGGCACTGATTAACCTGTGTAGGTCAGGGACAAGCCCTGATTGGCCCTGCTGGATTCTGGTAATTACTCTGCAGGAGTGTGTTCAACTGCTGATTGGTCTGTGTCTGTATTTAAGGCAATGAGGTCTGCTGCCTCATTGCCGGTTATAGCTTCTGCTACCCAGTCTGCTGACCTGCTTTGTTCCTGTTCCTGTCTATTGAACTTCTACTGATTCTCCGTGTATGACCCTTGGCTTGGATTTGGACTTTGCTTGTGAATCTCGTGACCTTGTTTTCTCTAGACTATGCTCACTTTCTAACTTTCTTAACACACCCTTCCCCCTCTCGGATAATCACCTTATCAGCTACATGCTCACCCCCACTGCTCTAACCTCTCTACTGTCTAACTCTACCAAGCCTCCTTATACCTGCAGAAATCTTAATTCTATTAATATTCAATAATTTTCCACCTCTCTCCCAACACCTTCTCTCCCCTCTCTCTACATTCTCCTCCCCTGAGATGACAGTACCTCATTTTCACCAAGTACCTCATTTTCATTTTTTAGCAACAGCGACACTACATACTACACGTCGACTTCGATGTCAGCCGAGGCACACTACAGCAACGCGAAATCTTCAAAAACTTTCCCGGAAAGCAGAACGTCACTGGCGTAAAACTCGCACCTCTAATGACTTCTTCACATATACTTCTATCTACCGCTCCTATCGAAATGCTCTGGACACTGCAAAACAAACATACTTCCAATCTCTTATCTATGCTCAGGCTTCTAACCCCAAACAACTTTTTTAAGACATTTAAAGCTCTTCTCAATCCTCCAACCCCAAACCCTCCATCTACTATCAATGCCCAGGATCTTGCCTCCTATTTCAAGGACAAGATTGATAAGATCAGACTAGAATTGGTGTCCTCTTCCTCGACAAGCAATTTGCTCAATTCCTTCCCACCAACCTCTGACACCCTCTCTTCACTTGACCCCACAAATGAAGAGGAAATTTCTACTCTCTTCTTATCCTCCTACTCTACCTCGTGTCCTCTTGATCCTATTCCCTCGCAAATTGGTAGATCCCTGTCTCCTGTGCTCATCTCACCTCTAACTAAAATCTGTAATCTCTCGTTTTTTACTGGCATCTTTCCATCACTATACAAGGATGCAGTGATTACTCCTATTCTAAAAAAACAAGATTCCGATCCAAACTCCCTCTCGAATTGCCGTCCCATCTTTCAGCTGCCATGCCCCTCCAAGCTTCTAGAGAGACTTGCCTACACTCGCCTCACACGCTTCCTTTCTGCAAACAAGCTGCTGGATCCTCTTCAGTCTGGCTTTCGTTCTCAACACTCCACAGAGACTGCGTCGACTATGGTTGTCCATGATCTGAAAACTGCTAAAACTAAACGCTATTACTCTCTCCTAATTCCCCTGGATCTCTCCGCTGTATTTGACACCGTTGACCACTCTCTTCTCATACAAACGCTGCAATCCCTAGGGCTTCAAGACACTTCTATCCTGGTTCTCATCCTACCTTTCTAATCGCTCTTTCACTATTAATTTCTCTGGGGCCGCCTCTGCTCCGCTTCCTTTATCAGTTGGAGTACCGCAAGGCTCAGTGCTAGGTCCTCTGCTGTTCTCTATCTATACCGCTTCTCTTGGAAATCTAATAAGCTCCTTTGGATTTCAGCATCATCTCTATGTGGATGATACCCAAATTTATCTATCCTCTCCTGATCTCTCGACATCTGTGTTGTCCCGTGTAACTGTCTTTCTGCCAATTCATCTTGAATGTCCTCTTGCCAACTAAAACTTAATCTTTCTAAAACAGAGTTAATAATATTCCCACCCACCAAGAGCATACCTGACATTTCTATCTCTGTTGATCACATGACCCTAAATCTCACCCCACAAGCTCGCTGCCTAGGTGTAATCCTTGACTCACACCTATCCTTTGTTCCTCACATTGACTCTTTATCTATCTAAATCATGTTACATACATCTAAAAAACATTTCCAGAATTCGCACATATCTCACACAAGACACTGCAAAAACCTTAATTCATGCACTTATCTCCCACATTGACTATTGCAATTCCCTCCTTACTGGCCTTCCCCAAACAGACTCAAACCCCTACAATCTATTTTGCACGCTGCGGCAAGATTGTTTTTTCCTTGCAAATCATTATTCCTCTGTTGAATCACTCTGTATGTCTCTACACTGGTTGCCTGTTTTCTACCGAATCCAATATAAAATACTTTTACTAACCTACAAGGCCATCAACAAAGCTGCACCAACATAAATCTCCTCTCGTCACAAAATATCTCTCAACTCGGCAACTCCGTTCTGCACAAGATCTGCGTCTCTCATCCACACTCATTACATCATCCCATTCCCGATTACAGGACTTTTTCCGGGCTGCACCCACTCTATGGAATTCTCTCCCTCACACAGTAAGACTCTCCTCTAGTCTACAAGCTTTCAAGCATTCTCTGAAAACCCACCTCTTCAGACAAGCTTATAATATTCCTCAACCACCCTCTTAACCTCACTACATTACCCTATTACCACCTGTTCTTCGAATACCCCTTGACCAACATTGTTGTGTGACAGGATCATTTAGCTTATGAGTCACTTTTACCTTTACAGTCTGATTGGGCCGACTGCAAATGTAGACTTAACCTCATGTGTCAAACTCCCATTGTCCAATAGATAGTAAGCTTGCGAGCAGGGCCTTCTCATCTCTTTGTCTGTTTTACCCAGTTTGTTTATTAGTTTACTATGTTTGTTCCCGATTGTAAAGCGCTACGAAATATGTTGGCGCTATATAAATAAATGATGATGATAATAGTATCATTTTAATAATAAACTATAGAAATATTATATTTTGGAAACCTGCTCATCTCATTTACTATTTAAAAGGACGGAAAGAGAATATCTTATACAACACACACACACACACACACACACACACACGTCCCCACTGCCCAGCAGAGTTTCTCATACATGGCCCCTCTGCATACATGCTTTACTCACAAACGTCCCCATTGCCCAGCAGATTTACAAACACACACAAACTCTGCCTAGCAACTCTACACACATCCCATCTGCCCAGCAGCTCTACACACATACACATGTCCCATCTGCCCAGCAGCTCTACACACACACACAAACGTCCCCATTGCCCAGCAGCTCCACACACACGTCCCCTGCCCAGCAACTCTACACACACACACACACACGTCCCCTCTGCCCAGCAGCTCTACACACACACACACTCACACACACGTCCCCTCTGCCCAGCAGCTCTACACACATACACACGTCCCCTCTGCCCAGCAGCTCTACACACACACACACACACATACTGGTCCCCTCTGCCCAGCAGCTTTGTTGGGGCAGGCTCCGGCGTGTTGCAACATTTGGCCCCACCCCCTAAACATCAATCGCCTTTTTGGACCAATTGGAGCAGGGGGCGGGGAAACAATTGGGCACTATTCGCATCCTAAGGCCGGCCCCCTGCACCATACTGCTTGAGTGGTTAGAAACCGGGAGCTTAGTCTGCTCTCTCGGGAGGACTCCCAGAAATTTGAGAGTAGGCAACTATGAGTTTTATTCATATATGTCCCATCTGCCCACATGCCTCCCTGCGAAGCAGCTTTACATACACCCTCAGCCCACATGCTGAGAAGCTGCTTTACACACACATATCCTCCCCATCACATTACCCCTTCTGTTTACTTTTTTCTCCACCAATGTCTTCCACGTACATAGGAACAGGAAACTGTGCACCAGCAGCTTCCTGCACTATGTATCATGTGACTGCATCACATGACCTTGTGATGTCACAGTGAGAAAGAAAGTACATTTGTGGAACGTGCTCAAGCTACGGCGACATTTTTACCTGGGAATTGGAGAGTGAGATGGCGGACTACGAGAGCGCTCAGAGAGGACGTTTAAAATTGAAAGGAATCGGCGATATCAGTATGGGAAAGAAGTAAGTAGTTTGACCGGAGGGCTCTAGTTATTCTTGAGCGAATAATGTGTCTTTTCCCCCTCACATATTATCACGACATTTCAGCTGGTAACATGTAGATTTAAGTTCTGAGCAGTAAATGTTGGAAAATAGGGAGAATCACAAAAGATACACTGCATCTGATTTCTGCTCATAGTTAAATGTACGCAAATAGCTCAACTCCAAACAGGTACCCCAAAATGTTATCTCCCGGCAGAGTGAATGGCACATTTATACACAATTCTCGATTTGAGATACATAAACGCTAAATTTGTATGACTTTTTGCATCCTTTCCATATGTCTTTTTTTTTTTTTACATTTTTTTTTAACTTTTCCATGTGAGGCGCCAGTAGGTCTCCAGCACTAATAAATCCAATGCAAATAGGATCTAATAGTAACTAGCAAAACAATTCTTCCTGTTATTTACATAGGTATTGATTTCCATAGTAGACTGATGTCTCTGCCATATATACTATAGAAAGGGAAAATGGAAATTGATTAATGATTAAATTCATTAATGAAGTCTGTTAATTGTTTTTTAAATTAACAATGCTTTTTATATGGGTATTTCTGGTATTCTAAAATATAACTTTACTTATGTTTGTAGTTTTCCCTAAATAATTAGAAAAACAATAACATGACTTAGTATTGTAAAAATGATTGACACTATTGACATAGAAGTGGTGTTATTGCTACTTCCTTGCCTACCCACTTCCTTCACTCTGGCATCTGCAAATGAATTCTGCACCCTGCTTTCCTTCTCACCCCCCAGTACCTGCCCACTTGACCCCATCTCGTCCCACCTCCTCAGCCCCCTCTCTCTTGAGGCCTACTCCCACATTGCCCACCTCCTTGACCCTGCCTCCCTCTGTAATTAACGCAATATCCTTCAACGTCCCTTTGCCTCCAAACTTCTCAAAAGGGTTATCTACAGCGTCTCGCTTCCTTTATCTCTTTTCACTCACTCCTTGACCCACTCCAGTCGGGCTTTTGTTCCCTCACTTTACTGAAACTGCCCTCACTAAGGTCACTATTGTCCGTCTCCTCGCTAAATCTTAAGGGCATTTCTCCCTTCTTATCATTCTCGACCTCTTTGCTGCCTTCGATACCTTTGACTACTGCCTCCTTTTGCAAATCAAATCTATAGGCCTCTAACACTATCCTCGCCTTGTTTTCCTCTTATCTAACCAACCTCTTCTCTTCAGTCTCAACACTTGACTCTACATCCCCCACCTCCTCGTCCCTTAGCTGTTGGAGTTCCACTTTTGGCCCCCTTCTCTTCTCCCTCTACACCTCCTCCATTGGTGACCTCACTTTGGCTTCCGGTACCACCTCTATGCTGATTATACCCAAATCTATCATTCATCAAGTGTGTCTCCTACTGTCTCTCTCCCATCTCATCTTGGATGTCCAAGCGCTTTCTTAAACTCAATATTTCCAAGACTGAGTTAATCATCTCAAATACCCCCTGCCCCCACTCTTTCTATTAATAATATGACCCATTCTTTCTGTCCCTCAAGTCTGATGCCTGTGGATCATCTTGAACTCTTCCCTCTCCTTCAAACCTCACATTCTGTCCCTCTCAAAATCCTGTTACTTCCACCTCCAGAGTATATCCAAAATTCGGCTCTTTCTCACCATAGAAGCAACGAAACCTCTTTTTCACTCACATTTAATCTCTCGTCTTGATTTCTTTAACAATCTTCTCTCTTGCCTACCTGACTCCCACCTTGCCTCTCAAGTTTATCTTCAATGTTGCTGGCCGCCTTATATTTTTCTCCCGCCGGTTTATCTGTCAGTAGCTACATTGACTCCTTGTGGACAACAGAATTAAATTTAAACTCCTGACCCTCGCAAATGCTATTTTGCTTTTATTAGTATTACTATTAGACTGTAATACAGGGTGATTCAAAAGTCGCAGTACACCCTTTTATTTCAAAAACTCTACAGGAATTGGGCCGATTTCAAGATGGCGCCCATGTTTGGTACATACCGTAAAAGATAGACCACGTCACCCATACCTTACTGGAGTATTCAGGATTCCCAATTTCCTGTAGAGTTTTTGAAATAAAAGGGTGTACTGCGACTTTTGAATCACCCTGTATTATATTTTGAAGGTTCCCATATCCAGGCTTCTTTCCATACTCTAAAACCATTATATCTAAGATACAAGTTGACTTATTTTAAAGAGATGCTATTAAGATTTACAAATGTGAGCTAAAGTTACTTTAACGGGAGAGTTTTTTTCCTTAATGCAACAAACTTCCTGTCATTAGTAATTTTGTTGAAGAACAGTGCGTTACTCACTTTTAGCCACCTTTTGCAGAAAGTTACTGATCATAGTTTGCAGTAAAATAACAGATCAAGCTAATACAAATATTATGTGAAACACTTCAAGCTCTGTCAAAGTATGGAGACTTCTATGTGTATATTTAAAAATAGTATTCATACTTTTTCTATAGGAGGCAACTTGTATTTTAGGTTTAACAGTCATTTAACGTGGGTGATATTTCTTACATGAACCTTTGTCCTATCTTTGCATATAATACTGTTTTACTTTCCAGAAAAAAGAAAGCTAAAGATAAAAATAAGATGATGCAACTAATTTTGACCAACAAGAATGAGGAGGAAAAGAAAAAGCCGGCTTTAGATAAGAGAACACCAGCTCAACTTGCTTTTGAAAAAATGCAAGAGAAAAGAGTAAGCAAAGTTGTTTTTTTGTTTTTTTTGTTTGCACATTCTTTTAAACTTATTAAGTAATGTGTATATACTATTATTTTGTAAGGTCTCTATTTAATTTTTTATTTGAAAAAGACAAGTTCTTTATCAGTATATTTTAGGAAAACTATCCAAGTTAGATGTCTTCACAAGTATACCTGCAGGGAAAATGTGCCATAAATGAATGCAAAATAAATAAATGCATTTGCAGCCATTGCATTGCAACATCATTTGTCCAGGGGCAAATTTGCACTTTTTTTTTTTCTTTGCTTTGCTCCTAACTTTAAATTAGGCCCTTAATGTCTGTAGATTACTATATGTACACCGGTATAGGACATGGATGTCTACGCACAGATACTCATTGACTACAGGAAGATTGCTTTGAGAAAACATGTTGTTAATTTAATGTAATATTATGTTGTACACATACTTCAATAAAAATAACATGTAGCCAATAGTCAATCATATAATCATAGAAAAACATTTGTTTAGAAGTGAACCAGGGGTGCATTAGACTTAATGAATTTCACAATTTCAAGAGGCTTCCCTGAGATGGAATAAAATATTTACAGGTTAACGCTGCATTACCATCTAAAGTGGTAAACACTATCATTCTACGTTTACCACTTCAGCCTGTCTGCAGTAAGAGGGGGGTGTGAGTGGGAGGACCAATAAAAGCTGCATTCCCCCTTCATAGTGCCACACTGTTTAAGCATTGTTTTCCTTAACCCCCCCAAGAAATATGTATATATGCATGTACATGTATATATGTGTATTTGTCATACTCTGTAGTTTTACTAAATAGTATTAAAAAAAATTCTACAATTAGGGCTAAAATTAATTTGAAACTTTTAAATGACCTAAAGCTTCAGTGGATAGATGTACCCCAATCATTCAATTGTATTTCCCATGCTGCCACTTCTAAATTGATAACCTATATATTGAAAGTGCACGGTTAGTTTTTAAGTGACTTTAAAAAAAAATATCTAAATGCGTGACACATCAAGTATATTAAACACTTACAGAAAGTTATTACTTTATATACTGTATAAATTTAGATTGCTGTAAATCACTAAATGTAAAAAAAAAATCATTGTGCCCCTAATTAATGTGTAAATAATATACAGAAAAAAACAAACATGCTGAAAATAATGTGCTATTAAAATAAAAAAATAAAAATAGCTTACTATAGAAAAATTTATTGAAAGGTGTTCTATAGTAACCTAATTCCCCCCCCCCCCTCCCTTTGTTTTGTAGCTGTTTCTGCTTTTCTCACTACCACTGGAGGTAGTATTGGTGGGTAACACACTGCCGGTCTGGAAAAATGACTTGGACATGAGCTAAGAGTGTCCTGTGATATTTGCCGCGGTCTCCTTGTTCCTGCTGACCTGGTCATTTTTTAGTGGAATTAACATTTAAATAGTTATAGGTATTAATCGACTACCTATAAGCTGAATTATGAAAGTGGCCAATGTTGCATGATTCATATCAAGTTAAAAGTTAAAAAGTGGAATTAACCTGTTTAAAATACTTCAGAATGATTACCCTGCTTGCTGCAGTGCTTAATTCTTTTTTTATTTTTTTTATTTTGCAGCAAATAGAAAGAATCTTGAAGAAAGCTTCAAAAACACACAAACAAAGAGTAGAGGTAAGTAAGCTGGTAGTTCGTCTACAACTACAGTAGTTACATTTCAGCATGCCTGGCTATAGTATCTTCATTTCATATTGGCTCTATTTTAAAGGACTGCTAAATCCCAAAATTTTAATTTTAAGATATGAGTCATTAAGGTAAAATGATTTGTTCAGTGTTAATCTGAAATTCCATTGCTGCTCTATTTACTCTTTCATGGACTGTCATGTACTTGGAACTATTGTTAATATATTTAAATTGTGATTTCTGGTATATTCCACTCAGGCATTTTTCCCATCTTATACTGTTCATTCCAAATAGTAGAACCAGAGGCGTGCTGTGCTCGGAACCCTCTGTTTTGGATGATACCCAGAGTTGCCAACACATACAGTTGTTCATTTTAATGAACTAACTTCTAAATGTGTATTAATATTTTCTTTTTCTTACAGGATTTTAATCGACATTTGGATACACTAACAGAACATTACGACATTCCTAAAGTCAGCTGGACAAAATAACAGTGCTTCTCATTTTATATCTATTTATATTGACCTGACAATTATCAGTCATATAGTATATCAAAGTTTATTTTTATTTATTACTTGTAGCCAATGTAAATAAAAAACTATAGTGCTCATGAAGAAGCTGTATCTTAAATTATTTACAATTTGTTCATTATCTGTTTTCTTGAAACAAAATAACAGTCAAGATAACACCCAGCTTTTCTAAAATTAGTTTTTATTGTTTGAAAACTGGAGCATACATATGTTTAAACATTTCATAAGGTTGTTCAAGTGCATTTCCCATTTCTAACCTATAATAGCTAGTAACAGACAGTGCATGAAGACCCCATACTCAATGAGAAGCCCCCTGTTCAATCATGCTTTAAGGAATACTTTAATGGAGTAGGTCTGGCACAGCCTTTATAACTCACCAGTGGGGTCTGAAGAAGATCTGAACAAAGCTGTACTTATGTAATCCTTTTTTTTACATTAATGTGACTACTGGTGCAATACGAGCAGTTGATGATCACATTATTCTAAGTATAACCGCTAAGTGTGCAGTTACATTCATATATTGCTTATACAGCAAACATGGCAAAATATACTTCACAATGTACAAATGCATACAGCTCTGTCTAAAAATCAACATTATGTTGAGTTGGTAAATAACCATTGTTTGAGTTATGTTTGCAAGGGTATCATCCACTGCACAAGATTTAGGAAAATCAGTAAATAATAAGAAAAATAGCACAAACTTAGAATCTGTTCATAAAGAGACATAAAATCAATGAGAGACTTCCTCTTTGTTAGTAAAAGTAAAATGCTATCATTACTACATTCCACCCCTTGGCTCTTTATGACAGAGAGTTACAAAATGATTGGATAGGTCCATTAAAAAAGCAATTTGAGCATTATTAATGTGTGCCATATATTTATTAATATATACATAAAACAGTCTCGGCAAATACATAATTACTAATATGATTAATACAGTAAGCACATACATAGCTATTTGTTGTTCCTAACCAATTAAACCACGACGAATCATTATCTTGGGTAATTGTTTAGAAAATAAGAATAGGTTATATTACCACACACCTAAAACATTCATTGGAGAACCAATGAATCTGCATTGGGAAAACTTTGATTAGTTACATTAACACAATATAATTTGGCAACGGCACAGTGCCATTCACCACATTCTATTGATTTCTTACACAGTGCTATACTTTATTTAGTTGTTTGATATGTACTCTTGACCCCTGGTGATAGTCCCTTGGAATTCCATGTTTCCTTTTTGGACTTCCTGGCAGCCATAACTAATGGGTTGACATACTACTCATCTGTGACACCATATTGAATGCAAAAAAAGAAAATTATTGTACTTGAATCTGAAAACAATCCTTCCAAAGTGAGTCTCAGATACTGGTGTTGGTATCACTAGCCCCCTTTAGAATCCACATCCTGGGTGTTTGTAGCGCAAACTTGACCTGGTTCAGGATCTCTATCCTCATGGTTCTGGATAGTTATATGGTAGGAGGATCTTGCTGAGAGAATATATAAGAAAGCTGACTGGAGTTTGCCAAAAAACGTGAAAAAAACACATTTCTTCTGGGAGAATGTCAGGTGGACAAATGGGACCAAATTATTCTGTTTATGAGATCACATGTATCAAGTAAAGCTGCCAAGTACAGTATGCTAATAGACTACATAACTATTTTGTGTTTTAGACTTTTTACATAAATGAGAGAAAAGGTTCGTAGGACATCATTTCAAATAAGATGACTTGTAAAAAACATTTGTTAGGTGAGGGAGAAGTGTGTTTTCCAATGAATACGAGGCCACAATGAGCTATAATTCTCTTATTTTAAATGAACACCATGTTACAGTAAGTGTTTTAAAGATAAAATAGGTTTATTTTTTTTTATAAACCATTCCGCAACACTGTACAGTAGGGAAAACAGGACATACATAAAACAGTGACATAGAAGGTAGACAGAATAAACGCAGACATTAAAACAAAGTGTATAAAGGACCCTGCTTACATTCTAAGTGGAAGAGAGCACAGCTGAAACAAGAGGAGCAGAGTGGAGATTGGGACAGTTGTGAGAGTACATTAGTGTGAAAAGTGTTATCGGGGATAAGGTCACCTCTAAAAAAGATGGTTTTTGAAACAGCGTCTAAAGATTAGACTGTGGGTAAGTCTGATCGAGCGTGGTAGGGAATTCCAGAAGTGGGGAGCAGCACGGGAGAAGTTTTGCAGGCAGTATTGAGAGGTGATTACCAGAGAAAAGACAAGGTGAAGGTCAGACGTAGATCTAAGAGTGCGGAAGGGAGAGTGCTTTGATATGAGATTTGAGATGTATGCAGGGGTAGTGTTGAGGGCTTTGTAGGTAAAGGTGAGTAATTTGGATTACTCACCACACCACTAATTGCTGAACTAAGTGAGTTAAGCTTTGGTTATTCCACAAATGAAAAGCGGGCTATAAAGGAGATTGTGAGGCCCCTTATAAGAGAAGGTTTGCTCTTAGAAATTAAGAGCTGTGGATCCAGGAGTCGTCCAAGCGGTAAAGTACAGTTTTTCACTGCAGGAACTGTGTGGTTCATGTTCCATATTTTGAGTGTATGATTTAATTACATCAAAGTCCGAATATTTGCCAGTTTCTTATTTAGCTTTTGGAACTGCTTCTACTCTTTCCTAAAAGGAATATTTTTAGCACCCGTTGGTTGTACTACCGATATATGGCTGTGGGATCTTGGATTGAACAAGACCCTTGAGTAAGTATGACATTATTATCACAATATATTTGGTGGCTGAAACCTATCATAATTTATATGCACCTGGAATAGCAGATTTGTATCTAGTGTTTTCTTTCACCCATAAATATTATGAGTATTTTCCCTGGACTGTCACAACTTAAGAAATGACCTCTTATGTACAATCAGGCATCTGTTTTGAGCAGAAAGGTAATTATTTCACCAGTGGTACCAACTGATGCCCATGATAAGCTCAATGTCATGCCTGGACAAAAGACAAAAAAATCCACCTCTTACATGTTAAAATATTTTTATTCCAACCCAGACAACATTTGTCAAAGCATGTATAAAATTTGTGATGCTACAAAAACTAGAGGTATGGATGTTGATGATGTAGGCACCTCCCCGTTACATCATTTGCAGCAAGTTCATTCAAGTACTTTGTCAAAAGCAGGACAATCTGGTATGGTAACAAGCAGTCCAGCATCACCTAGCAGCAGAATGGATAGGTAGCTCAGGCACTCTTCACTGTGAACACCTTCATCTTCAACCTCCTCGTTATTAGTATGTAATCCAGCATCTAATTTGCAAATGCAAACTGACTCCACTAATGCAATTCCCAAGAAAAATCCATGTATGCTTGGGCTGCTGCATTTGGGTGAAACCTCTATACAGAAGGGGACCAAGAAGACTCAGCATAGTTTTTAATAACTATAGTCTATTAATTTGCAAGAGGAGCCAAGTATCACAACCAGCATCCTGTTGCACAGCGTATCACTTAAGTCATGACCGCTTTGGATGTGCGTCTAATCTCAGTAATCAACGGATCTGGTTTTAGAAGAATAATTGGGGTCATGTGTCCACACTACTAAATTCCACTTCGATTTCTTTTTTTTTCCGTGACATCACACTGGTTTGGTACATCAATTTAAAAAGCATCACCTGTAGCACCATCATATACCTCCTCATCCTTTCAGCACAGCAGTGCTGGTACACAATAGCAGGTCATGCACATGCAAGCTACTCTCTGTATCACTGGCTTCACTAAGAAACTTACGGCTGTAAATCTATAAATTTGGGAATGTCATAGCAAAATTACTCATCCCGTTAAGACGTTCCTCAGGATTCCCTATTGCCGAAAATGGACGAACATTATGAGCAAGATTTACTAAACTGCGTGTTTGGAAAGTGGAGATGTTGCCTATAGCAACCAATCAGATTCTAGCTTTCATTTATTTATTGCATTCTACAAAATGACAGCTAGAATCTGATTGGTTGCTATAGGCAACATCTCCACTTTTTCAAACCCGCAGTATAGTAAATATACCCCTATATGCAGGGCCGCCGAGAGGGGGGGGGAGCGGGTACTAATTACCCGGGCCCGGCATGTCAGGGGGCCCGGCCCGGGCCCTTGCGCTGCTGATTTTTTTTAATTTTTTAATTTTTTTTTTCATAACGTTTTTTTTCCTTTCCTTTTTTTTTTTTTTTTGGCGGGGGGGGGTGGGGGGGGGCTCGGTCGTTGGTGGGGGGAGCAGGCTAGTTTAAAAAAAAAAAAAACCATACTCACCTGATCGCGGAGCCGGCATCCCTCCTCTCTGCTGCTCTGTGCTCTATTCAGACTGTCTGAATGCTGGGTGTGATGTCATCATGTCATGCCCAGCATTCAGTCAGTCTGGAGCAATGGAGCACAGAGCAGCAGAGAAGACCAAGAGAGGAGAAAAGGTAAGTGAAGGGAGGAAAACGAGGGGGGCACAGAGGGGTTAAAAAACGGGGGGGGGGGGGCAGCATGACAGAGGGGTTAAAAAATGAGGGGGAGCACAAAGGGGTTAAAAAACGGGGGGGCAGCATGACAGAGGGGTTAAAAAATGAGGGGGCACAAAGGGGTTAAAAAACGGGGGGGCAGCATGACAGAGGGGTTAAAAAATAAGGGGGGGCACAGAGGGGTTAAAAAACGGGGAAGCAGCATGTCAGAGGAGTTAAAAACGGGGAAGCAGCATGTCAGAGGGGTTAAAAAATTAGGGGGAGCACAGAGGGGTTAAAAAACGGGGAAGCAGCATGTCAAAGGGGTTAAAAACGGGGAAGCAGCATGTCAGAGGGGTTAAAAAATGAGGGGGAGCACAGAGGGGTTAAAAAATGGGAAAGCAGCATGTCAGAGGGGTTAAAAAATGAGTGGGGGCACAGAGGGGTTAAAAAATGGGAAAGCAGCATGTCAGAGGGGTTAAAAATTGAGGGGGGAGCACAGAGGGGTTAAAAAACGGGAAAGCAGCATGTCAGAGGGGTTAAAAAATGAGAGGGGCACAGATGGGTTAAAAAATGGGAAAGCAGCATGTCAGAGGGGTTAAAAATTGAGGGGGGAGCACAGAGGGGTTAAAAAATGGGAAAGCAGCATGACAGAGGGGGTGAAAAAATGAGAGGGGCACAGATGGGTTAAAAAACGGGGCAGTATGGCACAGTGGGGTTAATAAACAGGGGTCAGCATGGCACAGTGGGGTTAAAAAATGGTGGGCAGCATGACACAGTGGGGTTACAAAGGGGGGGGGGGGAGGCATGGCACAGTGGGATTGAAAAAGGGGGGGAGCAGCATAGTATAGTCTGATGAAGGGGAGCCAGATGAAGGGGGCAAAAACAGCATGGAGGGCACAGTGTGATCATAAGGCATGGCGATGATGAAGGGGCACATTATTGTAATATTGGAGCTGGAGGAAGGCCTAATTATTAATCGTGGGTGCTATTGATTTAACGCTGGGGCTGGCTGTAATTTTCTAAATGTAGCCATTTTTTTTTCAAAATAGGTCCTTCAACATTTCTGGATCCGGACAAGCCACAACTAAAGAAAGCAGCAGCCACAGGTGGAGAAAGTGAGAAGAACAGGTAGGAGAGAGCAGCACAGTGTGTGAAATGTTGTGATTCTAGTAGGGACAATACCAATTTTTGGTGAATGTTGTGTCCAATGTAAGGTGTAGGCCAAGACTGAACTGTTTGTGTACACACTGCATTGTTTGTATACTACCCTGTGGTGGTAGATGTCCTGAAAGTCAGGAGTGCTTAAACATATGTGACGCTCCGGCGAATTGAGAGCCTAGTGGTTTTTATGTTAGCCACGCCCCAATGGCACGTTTGCCACGCGCCCCAAATGCATGACCGCACCTCCCAAAATTTTTGCACTGCCGTTTGGCTAGCCACGCCCCTGAATATATGACCATATACCTAACCTCTTTTGCGCCGCCGTAAGGCGGCGCAAAAAAATTTTGGGGCTTACTTCACTATGAGGGGGGCCCCATGAATTTGTTGTACCCGGGCCCTGAATTCTTCTTGGCAGCCCTGCCTATATGTGCACTACAGCTGGGTGAATTTCAATATGCACCATGCTTTGAACACACAATAAACTAGGTGGTTCAGAATTTATTTTAAAAATGAGGTCATTCAGCGACCGCATGTAAAACATTGCAGCAATTGCAAAAAAATATCATCTGCCATGCCGCCAACTGAAGCAAGAGGAAGTAACGAGAAAGAATTCCACAAGTTAAATGTTTCAGCGACTGAAGGAACAGCAACAAGCCATCAAGACCTACACACTAAACCATGAGATAGGGAGAGGGGACATGATACTTTACTCCAGCATACTGGAGAATCCTTTCAATTGTGTGCAAGCTACTGAAACCATTTGACATTGTAACAAATGAAGTGAGTTCAGACACTGCCCTCCTGAGTCAAATCATACCATTAATCAAACTACTGAAAAAGCAGCTAGAGAAGCTGAATGAGTACATGAAAGTAAATGTTTCTGCTAAGAATGATGGTCTTGTAGATCAAGTTCTTCATAATCAGTTTTGACATCAGCTAAGAACGGGGGGTGGATAAAGTACATTTATGAAATATTGTTTTTTTTAGCTATTGTATTGACAACCCTTATAAATGGTTTGATATCCTTAATATTTCATGGAGGAAAGAGCTGAGCCCAATTATCATTATTATTATTATCATTATTTTAGAGAAGTGAAGTTAGATCATCCAGGTTACCTGGAGTAGGTAAGGTTAATTTACCCATTGTGAATAGGGATGAGCGGGCTCGGATATCTGAAATCCGAGCCCACCCGAACCTTGCCGATCCGAGCCGGATCCGAGACAAATCCGGGTATTCCCGCCAATTGCAAAACTGAAAGCGAGGCTCCGAGTCATAATCCCGTTGTCGGATCTCACGATACTCGGATTCTATAAATTCCCCGCTGGCCGCCGCCATCTTCACTCAGGCATTGATCAGGGTAGAGGGAGGTTGTGTTAGGTGGTCCTCTGCCCTGCTATATCCTGTGCTGTGCTGTGCTCAGTCCAGTGGTGCTGTGTCCTGTGCTTTGTCCTGTTCAGTCCAGTGGTGCTGTGTCCTGTGCTCTGTCCTTCTGAGTTCAGTGGTGCTGCTGGGTCCTGTGCTGTGTCCTGTTCAGTCCAGTGGTGCTGTGTCCTGTGCTCTGTCCTTCTAAGGGCATTGTTATTTCCCCATTATTCCCAAGTTATAAAAAATTTTTTAAAAAGTTATAAAAAGAAAAAATAATTATAAAAAAAATAAATTAAAAAAAAATATCCAAAAACAATCCTGCAGTATAAGTCCATTGATACTGCAATATTACAAAGTTCACTGATTCTGCAGTATAAGTCCAGTGGTACTGCAATATTACAAAGTTCACTGATTCTGCAGTATAAGTCCAGTGGTACTGCAATATTACAAAGTTCACTGATTCTGCAGTATAAGTCCAGTGGTACTTTCCTGTGTCGCATATAATTTTTAAAGGCTTTGCCGAGTGTGTGTGGCTTAGGGGTACGCTCTCTTGTGCTACATATAATGGAAAACAAAAATTTGGAGGTTAAAGCTGCGAGGAAAAAGCTCAGTTTTCCTAAAAGACCCGCTGGCGGGGATGCTGATAACATCTGGTCCGGACTGAAGGACCTGCCAATCATTGCAGACATGTCTACTGTTGCTGCATTGGATGCTGTCACAATAGAAAAAATGTTGGAGGATTATTTTGCTGACACCATCCAAATAGACAGTCCATATTGTTACCGGCAGGAAAAAAAGGCAGTTTGGAAGCCCCTGTACAAACTGGCTCTATTTTACCTGAGTTGTCCCCCCTCCAGTGTGTACTCGGAAAGATTTTTTAGTGCAGCGTGGAACCTGGTCAGTGAGCGGCGAAGGAGGTTGCTTCCTCACAACGTTGAAAAAATGATGTTTATAAAAATGAATAATCAATTCCTCAATGAAGTACAGCACTGCCCTCCAGATAGTACAGAGGGACCTGTGGTTGTGGAGTCCAGCGGGGACGAATTGATAATGTGTGAGGAGGAGGAAGTACACACTGTAGGGGGAGAGGAATCAGAGGTTGAGGATGAGGACGACATCTTTCCTCAGTAGAGCCTGTTTAATTTATACAGGGAGAGATGAATTGTTTTTTTGGTGTGGGGGCCCAAACAAACCAATCATTTCAGCCACAGTTGTTTGGTAGGCCCTGTCGCTGAAATGATTGGTTTGTTAAAGTGTGCATGTCCTATTTCAACAACATAAGGGTGGGTGGGAGGTCCCAAGGACAATTCCATCTTGCAACTCTTTTTTTGGCATTATGTTGTATATTGTAGGGACCACTCCTCTACGCAGTCCAGGTACAATTTTTGGTGGGATTCAGACCATTTGAGGGTTTTTAAATTATATTGTGGTGACCACTCCTCTACGCAGTCCAGGTACAATTATTGGTGCGAATCATACAAGTTCAGGGTTTTTAAATTATATTGTGGTGACCCACTCCTCTACGCAGTCCAGGTACATTTTTTGGTGCGATAAGACCAGTTGATGGTTTTCTTATTATATTGTGGTGACCCACTCCTCTACGCAGTCCAGATACATTTATTGGTGCGATTAAGACCAGTTGATGGTTTTCTTATTATATTGTGGGGACCACTCCACTACGCAGTCCAGAAAGATACCTCGCTGCAATGTTTTGGACTAATAACTATATTGTGAGGTGTTCAGAATACACTGTAAATTAGTGGAAATGCTTGTTATTGAATGTTATTGAGGTTAATAATAGCGTAGGAGTGAAAATAAGCCCAAAAACTTGATTTTTGAACTTTTTATGCTTTTTTCAAAATAAATCCGAATCCAAAACCTTAAATCCGAACCAAAACCTTTCAGCAGGTGTTTTGCGAAACAAATCCGAACCCAAAACATCGCGAAAATCCGAATCCAAAACACAAAACACGTGACACCAAAAGTCGCCGGTGCACATCCCTAATTGTGAATAACATTATATAGTAGCGTAATTGTAAATACATAAAGAACTGGGAATTGTTAAGGGTATATTTCTCTCTAAACTGTTATATAGAATATAGCGTGACTCCTAGATCAAAAACATCGCTAATGGATACTATATCATTGGCTCTCCATAATAGATATGATTTTCTAAGCCTGGAGCGAACGTGGGATTGCCCCATATCTTGGTACATGTTATAATCAAATGAGGATATTTTAAAAAAAATTGTAATATATGACCAAGCTTTGTAAGTATCCATGAAAAGGATGTTTGGTGAAACACAGTGGGAAGGAAATCGGAAAAAGACATTAAAAAGTGTGCGAGAGATGGCATTATAAAGAGAAATTGATAAACAGATAGAAAGAGATAACAGAAGAGGATGAGATAGTGAATGAATTGTAAGTGAGATATATTTACCTTTTGGCAAGCAGTGAGTTATTCTGGCAGGAAAATGCAGCAAATAGATTGATATATTGTAAGCTTGCGAGCAGGGTCTTCTCCCACCTTTGTTTGTTTTATCCAGTTTGTTTATTACTTTACTGTGTTTGTTCCCAATTGTAAAGCGCTACGGAATATGTTGGCTCTTTATAAATAAATGATGATAATGATATAGTTTTAAGAACATCTGAAGATCACTTATTTCTAGGAAACTGTCACCCAAGATATGATTCAAGTATATATATATAGAGCAGAAATTGTGCAAGAAGCTGCATATGAATTATATACAGTGTCATTAAAGTCAACTGACTAATAAAAGTTGTAGGAATAATCCATATCAGTTTTATTATTTATTCCTCACAGTTTATATGCGGAAATATACTAAACAATTTCCTGAAAGTTATATTTAATCACTAGAGAAGTGTGATGTGTGTACAGGGACAGAGACTCTTAACTCACAGTAACACAAAACCTCCATTTTAAACTGTAACCAACTGTCAACTCAGAGACATACTCCATCTTGTGGTTGTCACCTCAGAGACATTCTCCATCTTGTGGTTGGCCTCCATGGGGCAGAATCAATTGTCTGTCGTGTACCTAAGGACGTAGGACACGCATTTTTACAGACATTACGGTAAAAAGTAATGCAGATTTTTGCTGGCACCACTATGGGGCGTGAGCAGAAATCAGTGTTACTCCAAAAAATATCCACGCGAGGTGTCTCGCAGCCATTCCGGAGGCACATCGCACGGATATTTAGAGAACTGAATCTGCTCCCATATGCCCTAGCAACATTTATTTTCACAGCAAAGTTTTTAAAGAGATATTGCAATCCAAAGCTAAAGAGACCTTTCAACACAAGTCACCTTAGTACTACACTGAATGTGATAGATACAGCAAATAGTACATAGCAACTTCTGCGACTACAAAAGGTCTGCTACATTTTTCATGTATAAATATATTTTCTATTGAAGAAGAGTGCATCATCTATCTAGCTTGTATCAAGTTATATTAAGAGTAAAATGTATGTGAATAGCATTGTTTTATAGTTGGCAAACTATATTCATATTGTATTTGTTGCTAGTCCTTCTTTGTCCAGACAGATATTAGTGACATACTGTTCCCGCATAAAAAACATCTGACGTCACTTAATTTTTTTGGTGTCCTACTTGTATTGGTGACCTGGGGGTTTTCTGTCCCACTGCCGTGTTGTAACTAAAAGAAGAGCATCCAGAGACCAGGTACGATCCACACAACACTCACAACACCTACGGCTAGGAGTGTAACATATTCATGAGATGTCGGGTTGCTAACGCTCTGCAGGTCCAACAAATGTAATTGATCAATGAAGTATTTGATTCCTAGGAAGACGTTCCCCCCCCCCCGCCCCCAGATGCTCCCCCTATCCATCTTGGTGGAGATGACTAGATTGCCTTCATGAAGTTTCCATCTGTAATTATGATAGAGTCCAAAAATGCTTAGAGTTTAGATTATATATTTTAGAAAAAGGGCTTTAGTGTAGAAGTAAGTTGCATATAGGATACATAGTGTAAGCCTAACTCCGTCAACTTATATCTATGATTATATATCGGGCCTCTGTGTCACGGATCTGAGAGTGTGTTATAGCCTGTATGTCTTTCCTAATCAGGACGGCTACTCACCTTGACTTTGAGTTAAATGAGGCGTATGTTAACATTTTTGCTTCAGCATTTTTCACTTTCTCCAGCTATTAGATGTATTTTATGGAGGAATGTGATGTTTGCTTTATTTTTTTATTAAGTAAGAGATAATTGATTTCCTTTTTATAGGAGAGTTAATTCTTCCTACATTCCGGGGGCATATTTATAAATAATTCATATTTAAACACTATGCTAGGAATCATATAAAGAATAGGAAGATATGTTCTGTATAAGAGATAATGGCTAGTTCCCCCCCAAGCTGCATATGTACGACTCGGCACTCCCCCCATAGCCACCCCCTGCCCCAATCAAATATAAACAACCTTAGAGAAAAGTCAAGGTTCATAATCGGGTGATTGAAACTTAAAAAATTAACCGTAACAACAACAACAACTAAGGGGACATGCCCCTTAAGCATTTCAGCATAACAAAATAACTAAACCCACAAATTTGTGATTGAATTTATACATCTAATAAGACATACAACATTGGCATTCTCTTCCATGGCCTCTTGCTCTTCTTCTTCCCTTAAGAAATTTTGCACATCCTTCACCGAAATAAAATCTTTGAATCTTTTGAATTCATTGCCTTGAAAGAATTTCAGTCTAGCAGGGTTAAATTCCTTTTTTTTTGTCTCACATTACAGCAGATAGGAGAAATTATATTCTTGCCTTGGTCACTACCACTGAGAAATATTGAAAAAGATATAGGCAGCTTCTGTCCCAGGAGATGTCTACTTTCTTGTATGCTATCCATAATTCCACATTTTGGGAGCACAAAATGTGGAGTTAGGTAGTGACAATTATTAGGTCTTTCATTAATATTGTCCCTGGTTGGGCCTAGCCTACGTGCCCATTCTATAATGATGGGATTAAATTCTTCCGGAACTTTCCCAAGTGTTACGACAACCAGTGCGGCATAAACTCATAGAACTGGTAGAAGAGGTCTGCACCTTTAGCAGCCGTCTTTCCCGTAGAGACTGGTTATGCTCACACGTACTCAGATGCCCCCAGGACTTAAACTCAGAGTAGTATAACTTTATACTCACATGGCTGTGCTCAGGTACAGGAGGTAACACACGGAACAGAGGCAGGCCAGCGATCTGCAGACTGGACGAAGCTCTGGAGGAGATGTCAGGTACCAGCACGGTCAGGGTCACAGGCAACGGTTCAGAATCGGGGTACAGGCAATGAGTCAGGATCACAGGCAATGGTTCAGAGTCCGGGTACAGGCAATAGGTCAGGGTCACAGGCGGCAATGGTTCAGAATCAGAGGACAGGCAATAGGTCATACACAGGTAATCAATCCAAAGGTTCAACACCAAACAATAGCTCAGGAGCAGGCAGCAGTACAGGAAACAGGACGCTATAACCGGCATGGAGGCTACTAAGCCCTCAATGCCTAATATACTGCAACTAGCCAATCAGGGCTTAGCCCTTTAACAAGCCTCAGTACCAGGTTAATTAATGAACCTAAATTAATCAGCCCGCAGGCTGAACACTAGCACACGCGCCCGGCTGCCCAGTGTTGCCGGGGCATGCTAATATTGATTTCGGCCTCCAGCCATTGCCCTGGTAACGGTCGGGGCCATGAAACCGGATGTGATGACCCGGTTGTCATATTCGGGATGCTAGGATGGCCGGGATGCCAGGAACCAGGGGCAGTGAGGGCACGGGCACCGCCATGGTTCCTGACAGTACCCCCCCTTGAGGAGGGTCAAGGGACCCAGACATCCAGGCTTCATGGGAAATTTTTTAAAGAATTCCTTCATGTATTCAGCGTGGAGACGCCTGTGTGGTATCCAACATGGCTCTTCTGGGCCATAACTCTTCCAGTGCACTAAGAACTGGAACTGACCTTGCACTTTTCTTGAGTCCAAAATTCTCTCCACGATGAACTCATGGTCGCCATGCACAAGCAGAGGCCGAGGTCTATATGCAGAGCGATGATTGAACTTGCTGGGAGGAACCGCCTTTTTCAGGAGAGAACAGTGAAAGGTGCTAGGAATTTTTAAGGATCGTGGAAGATGGAGTCTGGTCGCCACTGGATTGATTTGTTTCTCGATAGTGAATGATCCGATAAACCGAGGTCCTAGTTTCTTACATGGTTGCCTCAATCTGATGTTCCGAGTGGACAGCCAGACTCGCTCACTCACCCACTTTTAATAGACAAGGACCGCGGTGACGATCAGCGAGAACTTTGGACCTGCAGGAGGCTTGACGTAGAGCAGAGTGTTTTTTCCAGATGGACTTTAGCTGAGATGTAAAGGCAAGAGTCCCGGTATCACTGACAGAGGAAAGAGAATTCACCTTTGGATGAAACCCAAGGTTACATAAGAAAGGGGATGTACCAGTTGCAGAATGACAAGAGTTGTTATACGCTAATTCCGCCCAAGGCAAGAGAGAGGACAAGTTGTCATGAAACTTAGTTTGTTAGTCTGTCTGAGTTTGGTTAGTTCTTTCCGTCTGGCCATTTGATTGTGGGTGGTACACAGATGACAGGTTAACTTTGATTCCAAGGGAATTGCAGAAGACCCTCCAGAACTGCACAATGAACTGAGACTCTCGATCCGAAACAATGTCATCCAGGAAGCCGTGGAGACGGAAGATGTGCGAAATGAACAACATGGCCAAGAGTTTCACATCCGGCAACTTGGGTAATGGAACAAAGTGGGCCATTTTGCTGAAACGGTCAACAACTACCCAGAAGACCATGGGAGATCGACTATGAAATCCATCGAGAGATGGGTCCACCAGGTAGAGCAAGGCTTAGGTGGTGAGCAAGGAGGTATAGACATCTCCTGGTAAGGGCATCAATTGACCAGAAGGACGATTCCTAGAAGACTTGTTTCTAGCACATTCCGGGCAAGCGCAGACATAGTTCACTGCATCCGAAGATAAAGTAGGCCACCAAACCCAGCGAGACAGAGCTTCGATGTTCTTATGGATTTCTGGAAGACCTGCCATCCGATTGTCATGGCTTTCCATGAGGACTGACTTTCGGAGATGAACTGACGAAGAGTAGCACCAAGATCCTGAGTTAGGGCTACATGAATGAAGGATGAGGGAACAATATGTTGCGGATCAGGAGACTGAGGATGACATGCCATGAAACTTCGGGACAATGAATCGGCTTTGGTGTTCTTTGAACCTGGACGGAAAGTGATGAAGAAATTAAACCGGGTAAAAAACAAAGCCCAGCGGGCCTGCCTGGGATTCAAGGTTTTCGCGGTCTGGATATACTGGAGATTTTTGTGGTCAGTGAAGAACGTAATGACATGGTTTGCTCCTTCTAACCAGTGCCGCCATTCTTCAAAGGTCCACTTGATGGCCAACAACTCACGGTTTCCAACGTCGTAATTGATTTCAGCAGGTGAAAATTTTCTAGAAAGATAAGCACAGGGATGGAATTTCTTATTCTGAGGATCTCTTTGTGAGAGAATAGCACCTCCCCCAACATCTGAAGCATCTACCTCCACGATGAATGGGAGTTCCGGGTCCGGTTGTCTAAGGACTGGTGCAGAAATGAAGGCGGCTTTGAGGGCTGAAAAACTTGCCAATGCTTCCGGGGACCATTCGGCTGGGTTAGCGTCTTTCCGGGTGAGGGCAGTGATCGGGGCCACCAATGAGGAGAATGAACCTATAAATCTTCGATAATAGTTAGCGAAGCCAAGGAATCTCTGGATTGCCTTCAAATTCGTGGGAAGGACCCAGTCCTGAATTGCCTGAACCTTACTGGGATCCATAGCAAAACCAGATGAAGAGATGATGTACCCCAGGAAGGTCGCTCTGGAAACCTCAAACTCACACTTCTCCTGTTTTGCATAGAGGTGATGTTCACGTAATTTTTGTAGAACCTCGCGAACATGCTGATGGTGCTGAGACAAGGATTGTGAATAAATTAAGATATCATCTAGATATACTACCACCCTTTTTCCAAGGAATTCCTGTAACACATCATTGATTAGGTCTTGGAAGACTGCCGAAACATTACATAAACCGAACAGCATTACAAGATATTTGTAGTGTCCTGACTGAGTGTTGAAAGCTGTTTTCCACTCATCCCCCTTTTTAATACGTATGAGATTGTAGGCATGGTGGCTGTTTTGAGTTGGTCGAACAAGATAGAAATTAATGGTAGAGGATATGTGTTCTTAACAGTGATATTGTTCAGACCACGGAAGTCTATGCAAGGCCTAAGGCTGCTATCTTTTTTGGATACGAAGAAGCAACCAGCCCCTACGGGAGACTTGGAAGGGCAGATAAACCCTTTTTGCAGGTTTTCCTCCACATTTTGTTCCATGGCCTGAGTTTCAGGGATAGATAGGGAATATAGACGCCCCTTGGGCAACTTAGAACCTGGTACAAGATCAATTGCACAGTCATAATCCCGTTGAGGCGGGAGAGAGTCAGCTTTCTTCTTGCAGAATACATCCCTGAAATCCTGATAGGGTGCGGATAGCAGTTCTGGGTTAGGCTGAAGAGCTCTAAGAGGAAGAGTCAGACAAGAGGAAGAACACTCTGGACTCCAACAGATGATCTCCCCTTTTTTTGAATCAATAAGTGGATTATGGCTCTGAAGCCAAGGATACCCCAGAATCAACGGAGCAGAGGGACAGGTAATCAGGAAGAATGGGAGCCCCTCCATATGGAGGGCTGCTACAGATAAGAGAACCAAAGGAGTCTTGGCGAGTATTCTACCCCCAGGCAAGGGGTTGCCATCCAAGCCACAGGTGGTAATGCTCGATTCCAACTTGATATCCGGATTGCCCAGTGTCCGAGCCAGGTGGAAATCCAGAAAGTTACCCGCTGCACCACTATCGAGGTAAGCCGAAACATCTGAAGAATGATCTCCGAAGGCTAAGCATGCAGGGACTAGCAAGGAATTTTTTGAAGAGATTATTTGAAAACCTAAACGCACCTCTTCGCCAGTGCTTAGGATTAGGCGTTTCCCGACTTGGTAGGGCAGGTCCGAACTAGGTGGCCTGATTGACCACAGTACATGCAGAGGCCCAAGGAGTGCCGTCTGGAGTGTTCTTCGGGAGGCAGACGGTAAGCACCCAACTGCATGGGCTCACAGGTGTCCAGAAAGGTAGAGCAAGGCTCAGGTGGTGAGCAAGGAGGTATAGCTGACTCTCTCTCAATCTTCCTTTCCTTGATTCGGTGATCAATTTTAATACCTAATTGCATCAGAGTTTCAAGTAAGGTTGGTGCAGTATACTGGACTAAGTAGTCCTTGATTTGATCCGTAAGACCTAAACGGAGCTGACTCCGAAGCGCCGAATCGTTCCACTCACTATCGGTTGCCCACCGTCTGAATTCTGCACAATATGCAGAACGACGTCCTTGCCTTAATGCCCGGAGATGTGATTCCGCTGAGGCCACTTTGTCAGGGTCGTTATATAGTAGACCCAAGGCCTGGAAGAAGGCATCCTCGGATGGCAAGGAGGGGTTTGCTGCTGGAAGAGAGAAGACCCAGGACTGGGGATCGCCCTTAAGTAAAGAGATTACCACATTGACTCTCTGCTGTTCAGCGCCAGAAGAGCGTGGTCTCAAATGAAAATATAACTTGCAGCTTTCTTTAAAGTTGCGGAAGTGGGGTCTGCTTCCAGAAAACCGATAGGGCATGTTCAGCTTCGGCTCTGTAATGATACCAGAGGAGGCCTGTTGAAGCTGCGGGTTTCTGGAGGACTTTACCTGTGCAGACAAGCGGTGTGATAAATTCTGTATGAGTTGTGACAAGGACTGGATCTGATTAGCTAGGATCTGGACTGGAGAAATGTTCGGCTCGCTGTCATCCATGATGGAATTACCTCCAATCTTCACTGGCCTGTTATAATGTTACGACAACCAGTGTGGCATAAACTCATAGAACTGGTAGAAGAGGTGTTCACCTTTAGCAGCCGCCTTTCCCGTAGAGATTGGTTATGCTCACAGGTACTCAGATGCCCCCAAGACTTAAACTCAGAGTAGTATAAGTTTATACTCACATGGCTGCGCACAGGTACAGGAGGTAACACACAGAACAGAGGCAGGCCAGCGATCTGCAGACTGGACGAAGCACCGGAGGAGATGTCAGGTACCAGCACGGTCAGGGTCAGAGGCAACGGTTCAGAATCCGGGTACAGGCAATGGATCTGGATCACAGGCAATGGTTCAGAGTCCGGGTACAGGCAATGGATCTGGATCACAGGCAATGGTTCAGAATCCGAGGACAGGCAATAGGTCATATGCAGGTAATCAATCCAAAGGTTCAACACCAGCTCAGGAGCAGGCAGCAGTACTGGAAACAGGACGCTATCACCGGCAGGTAGGCTAAGCCCTCCCTGCCTAATATACTGCAACTAGCCAATCAGGGCTTAGCCCTGTAACAACCTCGGTACCAGGTTAATTAATGAGCCTAAATTAATCAGCCCGCAGGCTGTACACTAGCGCACGCGCCCGGCTGCCCTGTGTTGCCGGGGCGTGCTAATACTGATTTCGGCGTCCGGCCATTGCCCTGGCAACTGTCGGGGCCGTGAAACCGGATGTGACGTCTCAGTCGTCATAGCGACCGCCAGAACGTCAGGAACCAGGGGCAGTGAGTAGCGGCAGTGCCTGCGACAGCAAGTGAGTAAAAAGTTGACATAACAAACTGTATAAGGGCTTTTCTGAGAGGCCCACAAGACGCAAATAATTTCTAGGTGACCTGTTTTCTAGATCAACCTGATTCCAAAGTTAGTTTTGCGTTTTGGATACAGACAGGACCTGTTTTTTGATTGGGAAACTTCTCCGATTCTTCTTCTATTTACCTGAGATTGTTTACAAGTATGCGCAATTTGTTGTTTTAGTTCTTGGATTGAAGACATGGTTTTTTTCACCTGTTCGTAGAATAAGGGTTATATTGTCTCTTTAATTGCTTTTATCACATCTGAGTAAGACATTGAACCAAGTGCTGTTTCAACATTTTCTGTACCATTACCCATTTTGTCAGTAGAACAGTAGAATTCATTCCATTTTGTGTATTGCTGTTTAGAGTTAGCACATTTCTCCATCTTGCAAAAGATACAAAATTAATAAAATCTCTTCTCCTTTTAGCTTATAGTATAATTAGGTAACAGGCTTTTTCAATCATTCCATTAAAGTTTCGTTGAGACCCCAATATGGAGTGGGATGTATGTGTAGTTGTCACGAGCCGCGGCGGTACTCACAGCCGCCGCGGCTCGCTTCTCATGTGCCCCAGCGTCCCGGTCGTCACCTTGACGACCGGGACGTCATTTCCTCCTCCTGTCCGGCCGTCACCAGGGCAACGGCCGGACGCTAGTTCACTAGCGCTGCGTCCCGGCGGTGCTGGTAGCCGGGCGCATGCGCATAAATAGACAGTCTATGGCGCTGATTAACAGGCATTAGCCTGCAACTGTGTAGGTCAGGGACAAGCCCTGATTGACCCTGGTGGATTCTGGTAATTACTCTGCAGGAGTGTGTTCAACTGCTGATTGGTCTGTGTCTGTATTTAAGGCAATGAGGTCTGCTGCCTCATTGCCGGTTATAGCTTCTGCTACCCAGTCTGCTGACCTGCTTTGTTCCTGTTCCTGTCTATTGAACTTCTACTGATTCTCCATGTATGACCCTTGGCTTGGATTTGGACTTTGCTTTTGAATCTCGTGACCCTGACCTCTGGCTTGAATACCGACCTCCCTGTTTGCTCGTGACCCTTGACCCCAGCTTGTAAACTGGTACTGTTGTCTGCTGCCGGCCCCTGACCTCTGCTTGGATTCCACTCCGCTTGCCTGGGTTCTCCCCAGCCGGTACACACTTCACAAACCCTCTGTCAGTCCGCAGCCCAGTCTGTCCCCACCATCAGGGGCTCCAGTGAACACCTGACTGGCAGAGTAGACTCCGGGTTGTGTTGTGGTCATAAACAGATGTTCCGGAGAGACAGTTAAGATGGAATGAAGTGGAACTTCACCGTCTCGGGCGCAAGCCCTAGCGGGCCATGTGGAATCCCTGTACCAAATGATCCAGGGATTGTCTGAGCGATTGTCCACTCAAGAAGAAGCTGCGAAATCCTCGCAACCCACTCAGAGTTCCGCCTGCGAACCTAAGATGAATTTGCCGGATCGCTTCACCGGAAATAGATCTCTGTTCCGGAATTTCAGGGAGAGCTGCAAGCTTTATTTCCGGTTGAGACCCCGCTCCTCCAGTTCAGAGCAACAAAGAGTCGGGATTATTATTTCCCTCCTACAAGGTGACCCCCAGTCCTGGGCTTTTTCTTTGCCACAGACCAGTCCTGCCATGCAGTCCGTAGACGCTTTCTTTGAGGCATTAGGTCTACTATATGATGACCCGGATCGAATGGCCTCTGCAGAAGCCCATCTACGGGCCTTGAAACAAGGCCGGCGGTCGGCAGAGGAATATTGCGCTGAATTCCATAGATGGTCACCTGATAGTGAATGGAATGACCCTGCCTTACGTAGCCAGTTCCGTCTCGGCCTGTCGGAACAGATTAAAGATTCTCTGGTGCAATACCCCTCTCCTACCTCTCTGGAGGATCTGATGCACCTCTCCATTAAAATCGACAGGAGATTTAAAGAGCGGAAAACCGAAAAGGAGGCATCTTCACCTCCATCCGCCTTCATTCCTGTTTCCATGGATGGTGAGGAACCCATGCAATTAGGAGCGTATCAACTCTCCCCTGAGGAAAGAGACAGGAGACGATCACAGGGCCTATGTCTCTATTACGGCACAAAAGGCCACTTCTCCCGTTCCTGCCCGAATAAGCCGGGAAAAGAGCATGCCTAGGGAATGAGGGGAAAGTTCACCTAGGTCTGCAGATTGTCTCCCTGAAAAATGCTGTATTGATCCCTGCACAGCTCACGTTCAGTGCTCGTTCTGTGGACCTGTCGGCCTTCATTGACAGTGGAGCTGCAGGTAACTTCATTGACTTTGAGTTTGCCCGCTCTGCTGGAATTCCACGGGTTAAACTCAAATCTGCCATCACGGTATGTGGTTTAGATGGCACTCCATTGCCAGGCGGTAAGATTACCTGGGAGACCCCGCCACTACAATTGAACATCGGAGCTCTCCACTCGGAATCCAAAGTCTTCCGCCTTATCGAATGCCCATCAGTTCCTTTGATTCTGGGCCACCCTTGGCTATTCCGCCATAACCCTGTCATAGATTGGGTAAAAGGCGAGATTGTCCAGTGGAGCCCTTATTGTACTCAGTCTTGCTTGACACTACCCCTGCGTGTGATTCAGCCTATTCCGGAGCAGCTTCCTTCACACTATCATGACTTCTGGGATGTTTTCTCCAAAAAGGCTGCTGACACTCTACCACCGCACTGGCATTTTGACTGTGCCATTGACCTCATTCCGGTTTCAAAATTACCTAAGGGACGCTTGTACTCTCTCTCCGGTCCAGAGACCCAATCCATGCAAGAATATATTGACGAAAACTTGGAGAAAGGCTTCATCAGGCCATCCAAGTCCCCAGTAGGAGCAGGGTGCTTCTTTGTATCCAAGAAGGACGGGGGATTCAGACCCTGTATCGATTACCGAGGGCTGAAACTTATTACGGTTAAAAATACCTATCCCCTTCCTCTCATATCCGTACTTTTTGACCAATTAAGAGGGGCAACTATCTTCACAAAAATTGATCTTCGTGGTGCCTAAAACCTCATACGTATTAGAGCTGGTGATGAGTGGAAGACGGCATTCAACACGCTCTCGGGCCACTACGAATATCTGGTCATGCCATTTGGCCTTAGTAATGCCCCTGCAGTATTCCAGGATTTGATTAATGAGCTGTTACGTGAGTTTCTGGGACACATCGTTGTTGTTTACTTGGACAACATCCTCATATATTCTGAATCATTATCTGTACATCAGGGTCACGTCAGACAAGTCCTACAGAAATTGCGAGAACACCATCTCTACGCTAAACTCAAGAAATGCGAGTTCGAGGTCCAGAAGGTATCCTTCCTAGGTTATATCATCTCCTCAGAAGGTTTCTCCATGGACCCAACCAAGGTCCAAGCAATCCTGGACTGGGTAAAGCCGAATAACCTCAAGGCGGTTCAGAGATTCCTGGGATTTGCCAATTATTACAGGAGATTTATTGGCGGCTTTGCTGATATTGTGGCTCCTATCGTTACCTTGACCCGCAAGGGAAGCGACCCAGCTAATTGGTCTCCACAAACAATAATGGCATTTAAAAACCTGAAGAAAGCCTTCGTGTCTGCTCAGGTCCTTAGACATCTGAATCCTAAAGTACCGTTTATCCTTGAAGTTGATTTCTCTGACGTCGGTGCCGGGGCCATCTTGTCACAAAAAGATCCCCATACTCATCGTCTACATCCATGTGCCTATTTTTCCCGTCAGTTCTCTTCAGCGTGTCACGGGCACTAGGAGTCTTTGCCCAGGATATCACCAGATGATGGACTTACCAGAGAAATAGTGTTAGTGCTATGGTTCTCTGGTAGCAGGGTGACAACGGAACAGGAGAAACAGCAGATGGTGAGAGAATGCTCGAGGAAAGTCTATGACTAGCAGCAGCTGGTAATGAGTAGATGAATGTACACAAGGAACCAGATGGACAAGGGAACGTGAGGAAAGTCAGTGGTCTGCGTATAGCAAGTTGTACCACTGCTATAGTGAGGAGGAATGTCCAGGAGTAGCGAGGAGGTAGTGAGAGTCAGCAGTCTGCGTATAGCAAGTTGTACCGCTGTCTATAGTGAAGGAATGGAATCCAGGTGAAGGTAGGTAACGGGGAAGTCAGTGGTCTGCGTATAGCAAGTTGTACCACTGCTTATGTGAGAGGATACTTGAAACTGGTGTCACAGGGAACAGGAGTCAGTGGTCTGCGTCAGCAAGTTGTACCACTGCTATATATATGTGAGGAGGGGCACGAGGAGATGAATGTAAAGCAGAGTATACACGGGACACACAGAACTTGATCCCACGATGATATCCACAATACAATGATAACTGACAAGCACTGCTTGAGGTATACAAAGTCACAATAACTATCCGGGCAATAGGAAACAAAGTCAATAGTAACAATAGCTTCAGTGGATAGGAGGCTCCGGAGGAGGACACAACTCAGTCCAGATGGATATGCAATACAAAAGCAAAGTCAATGGAAAGTATGCATACCGCGGTTCAGGAGAGCAGGCTGTCAGAGAGACGTGCAGGGATACCTGAACGGCTGAAGGCCGGCAGGAGGAGAGACCCCTGGAGGGTGGAAGCGGTAATCAGGTTGGTGCAGCGCACGGCAGGTAATCCAGAATCCACGAAGCAATACTCAGGAAGCAATAGTAAGTGGAACTGGAAACATGAAGAACACGGGAGAGTTGAGGCTGTCTGGTATCCAGTAGTAGAGGTGGAGGCAGCGGAGAGCTGACACGATCAAACCCAGGAGAGTTGAAACGATCAGGAACTCTGTAGCAGTAATGGAGGCAGTGGATAGGAATCAGCTGCGTGCAGGCACGATGAACACAGGAGAGTTGAAGTGAACAGGAACTCTGTAGAAGTAACGGAGGCAGCGGATAGGAATCAGCTGAGTGCAGGTACGATGAACACAGGAGAGTTGAAGTGAACTGGAACTCTGTAGAAGTAACGGAGGCAGCGGATAGGAATCAGCTGAGTGCAGGCACGATGAACACAGGAGAGTTGAAGTGAGCAGGAACTCTGTAGAAGTAACGGAGGCAGCGGATAGGAATCAGCTGCGTCCAGACACGAGGAACACAGGATCACCTTCAGAGGCTCATGGGGAATGAGACTCCAAGATCAGGCAACCAGGTAATGATCACAGGTGGTTTAAATAGGGAGGGTTGCTTGATCATCCAATCAATTAAAAGCAACAGGTACTGAAGGTTTGAAAGGGCTGCACATGCGCAGACCCTCAGGATGGCGGACGGCCACGGTTCCTGGATACACGGGAAATGGCACTCACAGTCCGGTGAGTGACACAGCGGAAACCAACTATGATGTTGGAAATCGAGAACTGTTAGCAATTAAATGGGCCTTTGAGGAATGGCGACATTGGTTGGAAGGCGCTGCACATCAGGTCTCCGTTATAACGGATCATAAAAATCTACAGTATATACAGTCGGCCAAACGACTGAACCCTCGACAGGCCCGTTGGTCACTGTTCTTCACCCGTTTTAACTTTATAATCACCTATCGTCCAGGTTCTAAAAATGTTCGGGCAGACGCCCTGTCCAGAAGTTTCCTGGCACATCATACTCCAGTCTCTAGCCCAGAGCCTATTGTTCCCATGTCCGTGATTCATGCTGGGTTAACCCAAGACCTAAGTTGCATCCTACAAAGATTTCAGAAATTGGCTCCTGATAATACTCCAGTAGGATGCTTGTTTGTCCTAGTACATCTTAGGAAGGCAGTCCTTGCGGAAGCACACAATAATCAGACCGCTGGACATCCTGGAGTCTTCAAAACGTTGGAAATTCTTTCACGTACAGTATGGTGGCCATCTTTATCTGCTGACGTCAAGGATCACGTCCGGTCTTGTGAAGTTTGTGCCAGAAACAAAATTCCTAGGACTCGTCCGGTAGGCCAGTTGGTTCCTTTGGCCATTCCTGCAAAACCATGGACGCATTTGTCCATGGACTTTATTGTGGATCTGCCTATCTCTACAGGACACAATACCATCTGGGTCGTGGTAGACCGGCTTAGTAAAATGTCTCATTTCATTCCATTAACCAGACTCCCTTCTGCTCGAGATTTGGCCATCTTATTTATTCAGCACATTTTTCGGCTCCATGGACATCCTACTGACATCGTTTCTGATCGGGGGTCTCAGTTCATAGCCCTGTTTTGGAGATCCTTCTGTACCCTTCTTGGAATCAAGGTCAGTTTGTCATCCGCATATCACCCTCAATCAAATGGACAAACTGAGAGGGTTAACCAGTCCTTGGAGAAGTTTTTACGTTGCTACACATCAGAGTTCCATGACAACTGGTCCTCCTTGTTACCCTGGGCGGAATTTGCCTACAATAATTCCTGTCACTCATCCACCAAAACCTCTCCGTTTTTTTGCAATTATGGTTTTCACCCCAGGTCCAACTCTTTATATTCACTCAAGTCCGTTGGTACCCAGGAGATCCGCTCCATTGCCAGGGATCTCAGAGTTGTCTGGAAGAAGGTCCAGTCATCAATAAGACTAGCCTCATTTGTGGCAAAAAAAAAATCAGACCGCCATCGTACCATCTGCTCCCTCAAGGTGGGCCAGAGAGTTTGGTTGTCTACAAAAAATATCAGGCTTAGACAGCCTTGTAAGAAGTTGGGCCCTAAGTTCATCGGGCCATTTTCTATTGTTAAGCAGGTTAATTCTGTTGCCTTTAGGCTAAAAATTCCGAGCTACTTAAGAATCCCCAACACATTTCATTGTTCGCTGTTGAAACCAGTACTGTATCCTAGCCAAACCCAGTCGTCAAGTGTGCTTAGGGGGGATTCAAGCAAACCACCAAGATATGTGGTTCAAAGGATCCTGGATTCCAAAAGAGTGCAAGGACAGGTGCACTTCCTGGTGCAGTGGAGGAACCGCGGGTTAGAAGAACGGTCTTTGGTTCCGCGGAGACAACTCCATACCCCCAAACAGTTGAAAGAGTTCTTTAAGAAGTTCCCAAGAAAACCTGGGTGTCGGGGTTCATTGACCCCTCCTCAAGGGGGGGGTACTGTCACGAGCCGCGGCGGTACTCACAGCCGCCGCGGCTCGCTTCTCATGCGCCCCAGCGTCCCGGCCGTCACCTTGACGACCGGGACGTCATTTCCTCCTCCTGTCCGGTCGTCACCAGGGCAACGGCCGGACGCTAGTTCACTAGCGCTGCGTCCCGGCGGTGCTGGTAGCCGGGCGCATGCGCATAAATAGACAGTCTATGGCGCTGATTAACAGGCATTAGCCTGCAACTGTGTAGGTCAGGGACAAGCCCTGATTGGCCCTGCTGGATTCTGGTAATTACTCTGCAGGAGTGTGTTCAACTGCTGATTGGTCTGTGTCTGTATTTAAGGCAATGAGGTCTGCTGCCTCATTGCCGGTTATAGCTTCTGCTACCCAGTCTGCTGACCTGCTTTGTTCCTGTTCTTGTCTACTGATTCTCCGTGTATGACCCTTGGCTTGGATTTGGACTTTGCTTGTGAATCTCGTGACCCTGACCTCTGGCTTGAATACCGACTTCCCTGTCTGCTCGTGACCCTTGACCCCAGCTTGTATACTGGTACTGTTGTCTGCTGCCGGCCCCTGACCTCTGCTTGGATTCCACTCCGCTTGCCTGGGTTCTTCTCCCCAGCCGGTACACACTTCACGACCCTCTGTCAGTCCGCAGCCCAGTCTGTCCCCAGCATCAGGGGCTCCAGTGTACACCTGACTGGCAGAGTAGACTCCGGGTTGTGTTGTGCCGGCTGGAGGGGTTCCTAACAGTAGTTACATATTTAACAGGACTTTGTCTTTTAAAAATACATTAAAAGTTATGAGGCTTTTTCTGGAACACTGTAGTGATCTGCACCATGTATTGATTAGAATATCAGATTAGTGTAAGTGCATTTTTATAAAAAGTCACAAGATGCCAGCAGAAGCTCACATTTGAGGAATAATTTACATTGCAGTTGGAGAGATCTATGCAAATATTTTATGAGTATGATATTGTGACAGGAAAGACTGCCTATGCCACTCTGTCTGTTGTTGCTGGGAACCGGCTGGGCTTACTGTGTGCCCCTGTTCCCTTTTGGTATCCCAAATGCGCCCTCTAACCTTAGTAAGAGGGGCTTACAAATGCTGCCACCACTGGACTCCTTACCGGCATCCAGTACTGGGTTTCTTCTGGGTAACTGACACTGCTAGTGTACCCCGTTACTGGTGCACCTGGCTGGTACCACTGACCTCTTTCTATGGATCAGGGTTGCTGTGGATGGATCCCCCTTGACCTATCACACTGGCCAGAGTTGTTGGGTAGCGGGCAGAGCGGTGGTACCGGAAAGCTAGGTCCAAATCTCAGAACAGCCGGGAATGGATTAGAGTTGTGTCTAATCTATAGGTCACAGGGATAGAGAAGTTTCCAAGCAGGTCTCTGAAGCAAGTGATGTTTATTTGCTTACCCTGTTTGAAGATACTAGTCAGCAGCTCAGATGAAACAAGAAGAACAATTTTCATTACAAAACAGTGCTTTTTATACAGTTTTGGACACAGCCTCATAGGGTAAGACAGCCTCCTGAGGTTTGAGCTATTTTTAGAATCAGGATGCAATTTGTTTACCCAAACATGGATTTATATGCAATGCAAAGTTAACAATATTTACACTTATCTGTGATATCCTAAACCTTGCTGTGATTTCCTGCAGCTTGTTTTAGACACAGAGGAAATCTAACAGCAAGTCTATTTAAATCTTCTTGTGCCTTCAGGTGCTGGACACTCACACATCAAAAGGTCTAATTAACATGAGATTATTGGCGTATATGTTATCCACTCTGTGTTCACAATCTGAGGCTGAGGATGCAGGCTAAAGAAAGGTCCTGCTCCCAGTTAGAAATGGAGATGCATATTGTCGGATTCCTCTGAGAGCCAGGAACGATAATAAAATGAAATAAATAATGTACGGAAGAATGGATCCCCAATGGCTAAATGTTCCTGAAGAAAAGTTACAGATCTCTCAGTGAGCACATCCACCTCACTCTGCGTCCAAACCACATTCCTGCATGTCCTTTTTAAAATACAACATAAGGGTGGGTAGGAGGCCCCAAGGACAATTCCATCTTGCACTATTTACTATTATTTACATTATGGGCTTTTCCCATCTTGGTATATCTTCTTTTCTAAAATGACAATTTAACATTGAGAATAAAACTTGGATAATGCCTTCTCATTGGCGGTTACAAGAGCCCTCCGCACTCAGGTACTGAAGATTTTGACTGTGCAAGTCTCTGGCTTCACCCTGTGCCAAGTGTCACCTGTCTGGCAGCTTTACAGACGGTTCTGTGACTAGAGGCCTAGACTACTCATTGGACTAGACCCTCAAATGGCATTCCCTCTGCCATTTACTTGCTCAAAACTACCAGCATCCAGTGCTCCAACTTGCCATTTCCGTTTGGGCCTCTATTCGTAGCTCCACTCCGGATGGGCTGCTGGGCCTCGACCATACCACCAATGCTCTTCCCGAGGCCTGACTCCCTTCTTGGCACTATCGCGCTCCGTGTCAGGCACCCGCTTTTTCAGTTGGTGCAGGTGCAATTACTATAGCACTTGGAAGATCAGCACTCCGGTTCTCAAGCCTGCCTATCTGACTGGTCATGCCCCTGTTCAGACACATGGCTGGCTTGGAGCATCTCTGCGAGAGTTCCCTTCCACTAGTGACTTTGTTTGCTCTGGCTCCCAATGGGCGCACATTCTTTTTCTTTTTGTCATCCTATATTTATCGAGCAATACAATTTTGTCGCAGTGCTTTACATAATACAAACAGCTGACCATACAGGGTAAACCAGTACAGAACAATAAACAAATAATATGAAGACTCCACTGTACCTACTAGGCTTGGAGTTTTTGAATTTGAAGCTGAAGAACTGGTATAGAGAAAAGAAGGAAAAGGGCCCTGCTCGTAAGAGCTTACATCCTAAAGGGAGGGCAGACAGCGGGCACAAAGGGGAGTCAATGAGATCTAGCACAGGAGGAGGGGTAAGGGAGCAGGGAGGAGAGAGGTGATGAGAGCAAGCAAGGAGAGAGATGGGTGGCTGGTAGGCTTTGAAGAACAGGTAAGTTTTAAGTGCACGCTCATATAAGGGGACAAACAGAGCGTGGGAATGGGAAGTCATTCTAGCTGAGGGGGCAGCACGTAAGAAATCTTGGATTCCGGAGTGGGATAAGGTGATCAGGGCTGCCATCAGGGGGGTATGGGGGGTACTCTTGTACCGGCCCCGGGGTCACCAGGGGACCCGGCGGCTCTCTTATATTTTCATTAATTAATTCATTTTTTGTTTTTTTTTATGCATGTTGTTTTTACTCCGACTACAAGGGGGCGCCCCGACGGCTGACAGTGAAGCAGTCCTGGAAATAAATCACCAGGCTGCTTTTCACTGAGGGTGGGCTGCAGCACAAGCAGGAGGGAGAGAAATCCCATGTAGCTCAACATCCTGGAGCTCAGACAGGCTGCTCACAGCTCTTCTACTACCCAATGAGGAACAGACAACATTAGTGTGAGAGGTGAGTTGACTCACATATAGGACTACAGAGCAGTTTTTAGTGTTTGTAGTGTGTGTCACAATTTGAATTGGGGCACTACTGTTTGGCATAATATCTGGGAGCACTACTGTGTGGCATATTATCATCTGGGGGCACTACTGTGTGGCATATTATCATCTAGGGTGCACTATTTGGCATAATATTATCTGGGGACACTACAGTGTCCATCATCGGGGGGCAGTATTTTTTGGCATAATATGTTCCGGGGGCACTTGTTTGGTGTAATGTGATTGATTTGGGGGCAGTATTGTTTGGTGGTTGGTGTTATATGAACTGAAGGCACTATTGTTTGGCAATATATGAACTGGGGGCACTATTAGGCACCCTCCCCCTAGACGTTGCTCTACATGCCCTTCCGGCAGCAAGCTGCGGCACAGAGTATCCCTCGCTCGGTGTCCCTGGGTGCACACCCTAATGAAGTGTTCTGCGCACTCCTATGGGTAAGTGACCTGAACTGAACACTCTGAGAGAGTACTGAGCTAATATCAACTCATTATTGGCAACAGAATTTTCTTGTGGAGTATATCTGCTTGCCAGCCTACTGCGTCATCTTTCTATGTCTTATAACATCCAAAATTGTATTTCATCCTCATTATTTGGTAGTATTTAAGGATTTTATTCTTGTTATGAGACCACGTTACACGGGCAGCACAGTGGCTAAGTGGTTAGCACTTCCGCCTCACAGCGCTGGGGTCATGAGTTCAATTCCCGACCATGGCCTTATCTGTGTGGAGTTTGTATGTTCTCCCTGTGTTTGCATGGGTTTCCTCCGGGTGCTCCGCTTTCCTCCAACACTCCAAAAACATAGTGGTAGGTTAATTGGTTGCTATCAAAAATTAACCCTATATTCTCTCTCTCTCTGTCTGTGTGTATGTTAGGGAATTTAGATTGTAAGCTCCAATGGGGCAGGGACTGATTTGAATGAGTTCTCTGTCCAGCGCTGCGGAATCAGTTGGCGCTATATAACTAAATGGTGATGATGATGATGATCTGATTCTACTGCAGAACAGTGGTACTCTCACATCTGACAGTGCTGCTGTCCTTGCAATATTCCAGCACTGGCATCTTTCTTTTATTTCTCTACCTGGTCACTTTTAAGCAGGTACTGTAAGTAAAGTCATTAGGTATTGAATGGAATATCCTGCAAATTTGGAAACTCACAGTTCCTTTCTTCAGAGCATTTACTTATTATTTTAACTCTTTATCATCATCATCATTTATTTATTTATACATATTCCATAGCACTTTACAATTGGGGGCAAACACAGTAATAAACAAACTGGGTAAAACAGACAAAGAGGTAAGAAGGCCCTGCTTGCAAGTTTACAATATACGTAAGGCCCTGCTTGCAAGCCTACAATATATGGTTTAAATATTATGAACATGTTGTACATCTGTATGGAACACCAGCATTTTATTCATGCATATCAGTCCCTGTGTACAGTACAATATAATTTACCTACCACATACTCGCACACGTGAGGAGCAATTTAGTAAGAATTCAATGCTTGATGGTATAGGAAGGGGAGAGGGACCTCTGAATGAATGACTTTCTTATAGATAGGAGGCTGGCATGGCCTGTCTGTGCGGTGTGTCAAATGTCTTTTTGTTTACACAATATAGTCACACTCCTCTTACATGGCAGTTTTCAGTTCTACATTAATATATACTTGGGGTGTAGCACAATACTTTATAATCTTTCTTTGTGTCTGCTTACTGTGACTCCGCCTACCACTGCATTTTCCGTTAGCCTCACCTGCCACTGATAACTGATGTGGTTATGGATAATCGAGTTAATCCCGCCTACTTTTGTGTTGGACCAAGAGGGGTGCATGCGTTCATCTGGGGGGCCCTGCCTGTTTCATTTGTACTGGGCCCCACGATTTCTGATGGCAGCCCTGAAGGTGATCAGAGTGGAAGAGAGACGATGGTCATTGGCTGATCTCAGGGAGCAGGAAGGAGTGTGAAAGGAGAGGAGGTTGGAGATACATGGGACAGTAGAGTGGGAGAGGGCCCTGTAGGTGGGGATGAGGTGTTTGAAAAGGATTCTGTAGGGGAAGGGGAGCCAGTGTAACACAAAGCAGAGAGGGGAAGCAGAAGAAAAGCGGCATGAATGGAAGATAAGTCTTACAGCCGCGGTATATAATAAAGGAGATCGAGGTGGGAACGGGGAAGGCCGGTGAGGAGAAGGTTACAATAATCAAGACGGGAGATGATGAGTGCATGGATAATTGTTTTAGTGGCATCCTGAGAGGAAGGGCCAGAGAGGGAGCAAATGAAGTGAGAGGTGATGGGATCCAGGTCAAAGGTGGACAGGGGAGAGGAAAGAATGAGGGAGTGGACTTCTTCACCCGAAGTAGGATGGAAGGAGCACCAGAGTTGATTGTTGAAGGAAGGTGGAGCGATGAGGGGGGAAGGAGAAGGATAGGAGGAGATGTTGAGTCTGAGTTCCTCCTTTATCTCCTTCAAAACTGACGCTTAGTCGGTAGCGGAGAGGGAGAGCGGGATAGGAGGGGGGCGCAAAGAGGAGAGAGTTAAACATGGCAAAGAGGCGATGGGGATTGGAGGACTGAGTAGAGATGAGGGACTTAAAAAAATATTGTTTAGTGAGGGAGAGGGCAGAGCTAAGAGAGGATAAATTTAAAATGAAGGAAGTCGGCAAGGGAGCAAGATTTCCTCCAGAGGCATTCAGCAGCACGAATGCACTCCTGAAGGAAGTGGGTGAATTTGGAGATCTAAGGTTGGGGTTTTAAGCGGCGATGGTGGACAGAGGAGCCAGGGGCGACAGCATCCAAGGCAGTGGTAAGGTAGTGGTTGTAAAGAGAGGTTGTCTGGTCAGTGTAGACCATGGTAGAAAATGGACTTGAAAGGAAGAGAAATAGAGGTAAGGCACAGTAGGAATGACCCAAATTGTACAGTTAGGACATAGGAGGAGGCCAACTCCACCTCCTAGATGATCATTCGGTCTGGTGGTGGGTAAAAGAGAGGCCCCCATGGGAGAGCGCGGCTGGGGAAGCAGTGTCAATAGAAGAGAGCCAGGTTTTGGTAATAGCAAGGTGGTTAAGAGAGATGGAGATGAAGAGGGTAACTTGGATAGAGGGCCCTTTGTTATGGGTGGATCTGGAGTTCCAAAAGGCACAGGAGAAGGTGAGGGAGAGAAGAGGGGAGATATGAATGATATTGGCGGGGTTGCTGGAGCGTGGAGGAGGGATGAAGTGAGGGTGGAGAAGGGGGCTAGGGGAGAGGGTGGATATAGGACAGGAGCGAGGAGGCATAGTGAGAGAATGGGAGACGAGAGGTAGAGGGGAGAGAAAAGAAACAGGGGCAGAAGAAACAGGAGGGGAAGTCAGAGTGTAGAGACAGAGACGAGGAACAAGGACAGGCAATCAATAGAGAAACATACTCAATAATTAAACAAAATAAGGACAAAGTAAAAATGCAGGCAATAAAATTAGGTGATGCTATACTGAGTACAATACCAGGCCGAGAGGAAAATGCCCAAAATACAAATGGTGAATGACCACAGGTACTGGTGGATCTGAATAGAGGGTGAACACAGGAGCAGGTGTACTCAGGCAGTGGTGGAGGGAGATGAGCAGAAGCACAAGTGAGTCCAGGGGAGTCCAGGAGTTGCAGTGAGTCCAAGAGTTCAGGGGTCAGGATAACAGGGAGAGAGTAGGGTTCAGAGGTAGTTGAGGGTGGCAGGGAGGGTAGAAATGAGTGAGGGCCTATAGGTGGATAGTGAATATTGTGTGTCAGACGGCGGCTGTAGTGGTGGGTGGTCGGACATAACGGGGAATAGGGACCCAGTGGACACGGTGGGAGGTAGGGAGGGGGGGTGACAGGGTATTTGAGGCGTCTGGTGATGGAGGCCAAGAAGGAAAGGAAAGGAGAAAAAAACATTGAGCGGTCACAGAGGCATCCAGGGAGGTGGTAGGTAGCATCAGATAGAGGGGCAGAATCAGATGGAGGGACAGCAAACAGGGAGAGAATCCAGGCCGAGGAGTAAAGTGAATGTGGAATGGTGGAAGGCAGGCCCAAGCCGTGGCATGTATTGCCAGAGAGCTTCAGGCAGAGCTGGGGAAGGCCATGCAGACATCTGGAGAGGGCATTGTGACTGAATAAGTTATAAATAACTTATGGTATTAATTTATTGAAAGGAAATAGCGCAAGGCACTTATTTATATAATAATAAATGTACTTATTTTTGATATTGTGGGTATGTTGGTAAAAGAGATATCTTTATTTCTGAGACCAGGGGAAGAAATTAGTTTGTTTTATTTTCGCTAGAGGAAATGCATGATTTCTGAGGTATATATCTGATACAATAAGCCTTTGTGGAAGAAGTCTTTTGTGTATTATGATGTGGGGAAATTACTTCTTTGGAGTTTTGTACCTTTCTTTGGGAATGTGTATTCTGCGACTGTCTGAAGAAAGGACGCATGTTAATCTCATGTTAATTAGACCTTTTGATGTGTGAGGGTCCAGCACCTGAAAGCACAGGAAGGTTTAATTAGACTGCTGTAAGATTTCCTGTGTCCAAAATAAAATGCAGGAAATCACAGGAAGATTTAGGATTTAACAGATAAGTGCAATTGTTACAAAACAGGGTCAATAATCTTGACAACAGAGGATGCCGGAAAAATGTACGGATCTGGGGAATTCCGGAGGACATTGGTATCTCTGCTGTCCTTTCTGCGTCTTATTCCCTGACTCATACTTTACATCTCTTCTTCCTCTTTTCTCTCCTTCTACCTTTGCACTTTCATTTTACTCACCTCTTGTGTTCTCACCATTTCCTCACTCCACTTGTAAGCCCTTACCATTCTTGATTTCTGAATTCTTTCAACTGTCTATTCCACACCTTCTCTAGCTTTATCATGATTTGCTCCTCTTTCACTTCTGTCATCTCCCTCTATCCACCTTCTTCCCATGTCTCCCTCTATTCCCCTTCTTCCCATGTCCAACCTTTCCATATTCTTCCTCCTCCTCACTCCCCCCTCTCACTTCCCATCCCCCTCTCTATTTCTCTCCTCTCTTCTATTCTGTGCCCCTGATCTAACATGCTGCCCTCTCTTCCATATTTTCCTCTCTCCTCCCTTTCCCCATTCATACCCTTTCCCTCTTGTCCCCTTCGCTGCTCTTCTCTCAGCATTAGTCTGCTCCTGCCTACCACCACCCTCTCTTTCCCCCCAGCTAATCTTCTCCCTCACGTCACTCCTACCTTCTGCCTCTCCCATTCATAAACCCCCTTATCTGCCCCATCTCCACTCCTCCCCTAACTCTTGCTACCCTGCTCCTTGTCTCCTGTCTGCTGACATATCCCCTCTTATTTCTGCTTCTTGTCCAATTCCAACCCTCTCTTCCTGTCATTCCCCTCGCTCCATATCATACTCACCTTTGCAGACGAGCAACCCCAACAATCTCATCCACATCTCTCCTCTTCCATCTCTTCCACTATCCTGTGGTCTCTGGAATGCCAGATCAATCTGTAACAAATTGACCTCTATCCATGATCTCTTTATCTCTAGATCCTTCAACCTGCTTGCCATCACTGAAACCTGGCTATCCCCTGAGGACTCTACCTCTCCAGCTGCTCTTTCTTTCGGGGGCTTATCCTTCTCCCACACACCCAGACTTAGGGAACGGCAATGTGATGGCGTCGGCATACTTCTCTCCTCCTGCTGTTCTTTTCGGGTTCTTCCCCCTGAACCCTACCTCTTTTTCCTCCTTTGAGGTACACTCTATCCGCCTATTCCACCCAGTCGACATCCGTGTAGAGGTTATATACCGTCCTCCCGGTTCTGTCTCCCAATTTCTTGATCACTTTGCCACCTGGCTCCCTCACTTTCTCTCATCTGACCTTCCCTACCTCATCTTGCGGGACTTTTTAATATCCCTATAGACAATCCCTCAGACGCTGCTGCCTCCAAACTTCTCTCCCTCTTCTCCTCCCTTGGTCTCTCTCAAAGGACCTCCTCTCCCTCCCACCGCAGTGGCCACTCCCTAGATCTGTTTTTTTCACACCTCGGTACTGTCTCTGACCTCATTAATTCACCTTTTTCTCTCTCGGACCACCATCTCCTCACTTTTAGCATCTCTCCACTCCTCTCATCTTCCCCATCCCCCAAGGTTACTCTCACCAGGCGTAATCTTGACACAGTTGATCCTACCAGTTTCTCCTCCTCCCTGGGCTTGCTCCTCTCCCCCATCACCACTCTTTCTTGTCCCGATAAGGCTGTCTCCTTTTACAATCGCACTCTTACTGCTGCACTTGACTCTGTTGCCCCGGCTGTCACTGTCAAGCTTCGTCGGTCCCCGCCACAACCGTGGCACACTAAACTTACTTGCTATCTTCAAAAATGCTCCCGCAGTGCAGAACGGCTTTGGAGAAAGTCATGCACTCATGCTGACTTCCTCCACTTCAAGTTCATGCTTGTCTCTTACAGTTCGGCCCTATCCCTCTATAAACAATCTTTCTTTAAAGCTCTCATTTCTTCCCAATCCTCCAACCCCTGTCGGCTTTTTGCCACCTTCAACTCCCTCCTCTCCCCTCCCCCTCTCCCAGCTGTCGACTTTGCTACCCATTTCATTTCCAAGATTGAGTCTATACGTCGTGACATCTCCCAGCAGTCCCTTCTTACCCCACCCTCTCCCCCCTCCATGCCCATTCTGTCCCCCTTCTCACCCTCCTCTGCTGCTGCTATCTCTTTTCTCCCCTCCCCTCCTGCTAGCTCACCCTCCTTCTTTTCCTTCACTCCGGTATCTGCAGATGAAGTCCATACCCTTCTCTCTTCCTCTACCCCCTCCACTTGCACACAGGACCCACTCCCCTCCCATCTCCTCCGCTCCCTCTCTCTTAAAGCCTGCTCCCACCTTGCACACCTCCTCAACCTCTCCCTCTCATCTGGAATCTTCCCCTCCTCTTTTAAACATGTGCTTGTCTCCCCCATACTCAAGAAACCGTCCCTTGATCCCGCCTCTCTCTAATTAGCGCCCTATTTTGCTTCTTCCTTTTGCCTCCAAACTCCTTGAACGGGTTGTCTACAACTGTCTCAACTCCTTTCTCTCCTGTCACTCACTCCTTGACCCGCTCCAATCTGGTTTTCGCCCCCTCCACTCCACTGAAACCGCCCTCACTAAGGTCACTAATGACCTTCTCCTCGCTAAATCCAATAGACACTACTCCCTTCTTATCTTTCTTGACCTCTCTGCTGCCTTCGATACTGTTGACCACGCACTCCTTTTGCAAACTCTCAAATCTATAGGCCTATGTAACACTGTCCTCTCCTGGTTTTCCTCTTACCTCACCAACCGCTCATTCTCAGTCTCTACTCATGATTCTACATCACCCCCTCTTACCCTACCTGTTGGTGTTCCTCAAGGCTCCGTTCTTGACTCCCTGCTTTTCTCCCTCTACACCTTCTCCCTTGGTGTCCTCATCTGCTCCTTTGGCCTCCAGTACCACCTCTTTGCTGATGATACCCAATTTATCTTTCATCCGCTGACCTTTGTCCCTCTCAAAATCCTACTTCCACCTTCGAAATATATCTAAGATACGTCCCTTTCTTACCACGGAAGCCACGAAAACCCTTGTTCACTTGCTTGTTATCTCTCGCCTTGACTACTGTAACCTCCTTCTCTCTGGCCTACCTGGTTCTCGCCTTGACCCTCTTACTGTTACAAGCCGCGGCGGTGCCCAGCCGCCGCGTCTCCCCTACCTCCATCCCGGCCGTCGCTATGGCGACCGGGACGTCACTTCCGGGGGTTCGGCCCGGCCGTTGCCTAGGCTGTGTGTCAGAGCGCCGCGTCCCAGCAAGGGGAACTGCTGGGCGCGTGCGCACATAGATAGCCTGTGGGCTAATTAAATATGGGCAGTATTCTGGCAGAGATAGGCTCTGATTGGTTGGGAGACATCATCACCTCCATCCGCCTTCGTTCCTGTTTCCATGGATGGTGAGAAACCGATGCAATTCGGAGCATGTCGTCTTTCCTCTGAGGAAAGAGACAGGAGACGATCACAAGGCCTATGTCTTTATTGTGGCACAAGAGGCCATTTCTCCCGTTCCTGCCCAAATAAGCCGGGAAAAGAGCATGCCTAGGGAACGAGGGGAAAGTTCACCTAGGTCTGCAGATTGTCTCCCCGAAAAATGCCGTATTGATCCCTGCGCAGCTCACGTTCAATACCCGTTCCATGGACCTGGCAGCCTTCATTGACAGTGGAGCTGTGGGCAACTTCCTTGACTTCGGGTTCGCCCGCGCTGCTGAAATTTCAATGGTAAGACTCAAGTCTGCTGTTACTGTCTGTGGCCTAGATGGAGGTCCGTTACCTGGTGGCAAGATTTCCTGGGAGACCCCGCCACTACAGTTGAATATCGGAGCCCTCCATTCAGAATCAATAACCTTACTCCTTATTGATTGCTCATCGGTGCCCTTGACCCTGGGCCACCCATGGCTTTCCCGGCATAACCCTGTAGTGGACTGGATAAAAGGAGAAATTGTCCACTGGAGTTCTTATTGTGAACAGTCACTTGTCACTACCGCTGCAGGTGATCCAGTCTATTCCGGAGCAACTTCCCTCACAATACCACGACTTCTGGGACGTGTTTTCCAAGAGAGCGGCGGATACCCTACCACCTCACCGTGACTTCGACTGCGCTATCGAGCTCATACCTGGTTCCAAGTTGTCTAAGGGATGCCTGTATTCCCTCTCAGCTCCTGAGACCAAGTCCATGCAGGAGTATATTGAGGAGAATTTGGAAAAGGGCTTCATCAGGCCATCCAAATCTCCAGTAGGAGCTGGTTGTTTTTTTGTGTCTAAAAAAGACGGAGGGCTAAGACCCTGTATTGACTACAGAGGATTGAACCTCATCACAGTCAAAAACACCTATCCACTTCCTCTCATCTCTGTATTGTTCGCTCAACTAGGAGGTGCAACAGTCTTCACCAAAATTGATCTCCGGGGTGCATATAACCTCATACGTATTAGAGCAGGTGATGAGTGGAAGACGGCATTCAATACGCTCTCTGGCCACTATGAATATTTGGTCATGCCGTTTGGTCTTAGTAACGCCTCTGCAGTATTTCAGGATCTAATTAATGAAGTGCTACGTGAGTTTTTGGGACATTTCGTTGTGGTTTACTTTGACGACATCCTCATATATTCGGACTCGTTGTCAGTACACCAGGGTCATGTCAGACAAGTTTTACAAAAGTTGAGAAAACATCATCTCTATGCTAAACTCGAAAAATGTGAGTTTGAGGTTCAGAAGGTATCCTTTCTTGGTTATATAATCTCCTCGGAAGGATTCTCTATGGACCCAACCAAGGTCCAAGCAATCCTAGACTGGGTACAACCGAATAACCTCAAGGCGGTCCAGAGATTCCTGGGATTCGCCAATTATTACAGGAGGTTTATTGGCGGCTTTGCAGATATTGTGGCTCCTATTGTCACCTTGACTCGCAAGGGAAGCGACCCAGCTAACTGGACATCTCAGGCAATAACTGCGTTTGAAACCCTGAAGAACGCCTTCGTGTCTGCTCAGGTCCTCAGACACCCGGATCCTAAGTTACCGTTTATCCTTGAGGTTGATGCCTCTGACATCGGTGCGAGTGCCATCTTGTCTCAAAAAGATTCCCAGACTCACCGCTTACATCCATGTGCCTATTTCTCTCGCCAGTTCTCTTCAGCAGAGGCCAACTATGATGTGGGAAAACGAGAGCTGTTGGCAATCAAATAGGCCTTTGAGGAATGGCGACATTGGTTGGAAGGCGCTACACACCAGATCTCCGTTACAACGGATCATAAAAATCTGCAGTATATACAGTCGGCCAAACGACTGAACCCTCGGCAGGCTCGTTGGTCGCTGTTCTTCACTCGTTTTAACTTTGTAATTACATATCGTCCAGGATCTAAGAGTGTCCGGGCAGACGCCCTGTCCAGAAGCTTTCTGGCACACCATGCTCCGGTTACTAATCCTGAACCTATTATCCCCTTGTCTATGATTCATGTTGGGTTAACCCAAGACCTGAGCTGTACTTTACAAAGGTTTCAGAGATTAGCTCCTGATAATACTCCAGTAGGATGTTTGTGTTGTCCCAGTTCATCTGAGGAGGGCAGTTCTTGCTGAAGCACACGATAGTCAAACTGCTGGACATCCGGGAGTCTTTAAGTCATTAGAAATCCTTTCCCGTACTGTATGGTGGCCATCTTTGTCTGCTGATGTCAAGAGTCAAGTCCTGTCATGTGAGATTTGTGCCAGAAACAAAGTCTCCAGGACCCGTCCAGTAGGTCAGTTAGGTCCTTTGGCCATTCCTGCAAAACCATGGATGCACTTGTCCATGGACTTTATAGTTGATCTACCACCTTCTGCAGGACACACTACCATTTGGGTCGTGGTAGACCGGTTCAGCAAAATGTCACATTTCATTCCACTAACCAAACTGCCTACTGCTCGGGATTTGGCCGTCTTATTCATTCAACATATTTTCTGGCTCCATGGACTTCCTACTGACATCGTCTCCGATTGGGGTTCTCAGTTCATAGCCCAATTCTGGAAATCCTTCTGTACTCTCCTTGGAATCAAGATCAGTTTATCATCCGCATATCACCCTCAGTCAAATGGGCAAACTGAAAGGGTTAACCAGTCACTGGAACAGTTCCTCCGATGTTATTCCATGACAACTGGTCCTCTTTGCTGCCCTGGGCAGAGTTTGCCTATAATAACTCATCTCACTCATCTACTCAAACTTTCCCGTTCTACTGTAACTTCGGTTTCCATCCCAGGTCTAATTCGCTATATTCTCTCAAATCTGCTGGTATCCCGGAGATTCGTTCCACAGCTGCTGATCTGAAAGTAATTTGGAGGAAAGTTCAGTCCTCCTTGAGAAAATCTTCATTGTCTGCTAAAAAAAATTCGGACCGCCATCATACCACCTGCTCATTCAAAGTGGGCCAGAAAGTGTGGCTTTCAACTCGGAATGTTAGGCTCAGACAGCCTTGTAAAAAACTGGGGCCTAAATTTATTTAACTGTCTGCTGCCGGATCTTGACCTCTGCGTGGACTTTACTCCGCTTGCCTGGGTTCTCCCCAGCTGGTACACACTTCACGACCCTCTGTCAGTCTGCAGCCCAGTCTGTCCCCACCATCAGGGGCTCCAGTGAACACCTGACTGGCAGAGTAGATTCCGGGTTGTGTTGTGCCGGCTGGAGGGGTTCCTAACACTTACGTCTATCCTCAATGCTGCTGCCCACCTCATTTATCTCTCACGCCGCTTTATATCTGCAGTCTCCTTCCAACAGTCACTACATTGGCTCCCCATACCCTACAGAATTCAATTTAAACTGCTCACCCTCACCTTTAAAGCTCTTAGTCAATCTTCCCCTCCCTACATCTCCAATCTCATCTCTACCTACACTCCTACCTGCCCCCTCCGCTCTGCCTGTGACCGCGCCTCACTACTTCACTGATCGCCTCCTCTCACTCTCATCTTCAGGACTTTACCCGGGCTGCTTCCCTGCTGTGGAACGATCTTCCACGTTCCATCAGGTTAGCATTAACTCTCAAAGGCTTCAAGTCTGCCCTTAAGACTCATTTCTTTATTCAAGTCTATCAGCCCTCCTCCTAACTTCCTTGTCCTGGCTCTCTCCCCCAGTTAGTATCACCCTATTTGTGTCTCCCCCTTCCCTTTAGGTTGTTAGCTTTCATGAGCAGGGCCCTCTTTCCTTGTGTGCTCCTTCTACTGTTCCTTCACCCTCTGTACCTCATGGCCTGCTTCGCTAGCCCTGTTTTCCCTGTCTTCTTAAGCTTTGGCCTTCTTCTCACTGATTTCAACCATCCCTTTCACTATATGTCCCAGATATAATCTGATTTGCTTTACCCTGTCACCTGTGTTTGCATACATTTTTGTATCATGCTGTGTCTTGGTTCTGTTTTCTGTATATGTAATGTAAGACGCTGCAGACCCTTTGTGGCGCCTCCTAAGTCAAATATAATAACAATAATAATAATACTGTAGATTTAATGATTTGTGCTCCTTTTATGATATATAGCTTATTGTTTATTTTTGATAAGGAGCAGCATTATTACATTTCCTTAAGAGCGCTCACCACAACATTCATGACTGATTTCCTTATAAAAATTCTAGGCCAGGATCCTAATGAACTTATCACATTTGATCGAGCTCACAGTCCTGAAACCATATGGCACTCCAACAGGGAAATGCAGATATGTGACATTTTGTCTGCATTTTTATGTTCAAAAGAAAGAAATTCTTAAGAGAATAAGATGTCTGGATGGAATCGACCACGACGGACAGAAACTCCAAATATTCCAGGACCTCTCCTGGCATACTCTCAAGCTGCATCACATGCTCAGACCACTGATGAATATCCTTTGCAAGCAGAACATAAAGTACAAATGGGGCTTACCGTTTAGCCTTTAAGTTATTCACAATGAGAAAATGGAGACTCTACATGATCCCTCAGATAGAAACATTGAAAAATAGAATTTGTCAGCTGGTAACATTTGGCCTATCTAGTCTGCCCATTTTGTAACCTATGGCAACCTCAAACCCTATTTAATCCTTTGTAAGGATATCATTACATCTATCCCAAGAAAATTTAAATTACTCTACTGTAAGTAGCCTCTATCACCTTTGATGGGAAGTTATTCCACTTATCGACTACCTTTTCTGTGAAGTAATTTTTCCTCAAATTTCCTCTGAACATAATTCCCTCCAGTTTCAGTGCATGTCCTCATGTTCTAGTACTTCTCTTCCATTGAAGATTGTTTCCCTCCTGTACCTTGTTAAAACCCTTGATAAATTTGAAAGTTTATATCATGTTACCCCTTTCCCTTCTCTATTCCAAACGATACATATTAAGATCTTTTGGTTTTTCCAGGTAAGTTCTATGAGATGTACACTCATGGGCAAATTTTTGAGAATGACACAAGTATTGGTTTTTACGTTTACTGATTCAGTGTTTTTTTAGACCTTTTTTGTTTGATGTTGCTATTCCATACTGAAGTAAAATTACAAGTGTTTTATAAGTGTCAAAGGCTTTTATTGATAATCACATTAAGTTTATGCAAAGAGTCAATATTTGCAGTGTTGACCCTTCTTTTTTATAACCTCTACAATCAACTTCTGTGTCACATACTGACTGATGGCCGCCCATTCTTGCCTAATCAATGCTTGGAGTTTGTCAGAATTTGTGGGTTTTTGTTTGTCTACCTGACTCTTGAGGCTTGACCACAAGTTCTCATTGGGATTAAGGTCTGGGGAGTTTCCTGGCCATGGACCTGAAATTTTGATGTTTTGAGGAGTGGATTTTTTGCTGGCTTTTTTGACACCAGGCCATCCTCCAAAAGTCTTCCCCTCACTGTACGTGCAGATGCACTCACATCTGTCAGCTGTCATTCCTGAGCAAGCTCTGCACTGGTGATGCCCCGATCCCGCAGCTGAATCCACTTTAGGAGATGGTCGTGTCGCTTGCTGGACGTTCTTGGGCGCCCTGAAGCCTTCATCACAACTATTGAACCTGTCTCCTTAAAATTCTTGATGATCCGATAAATGGTTGATTTAGGTGCAATCTTGCTAGCAGCAATATACTTGCCTGTGAAGCCCTTTTTGAGCAAAGCAATAATGACCGCACATATCCTTGCAGGTAACCATGGTTAACAGAGGAAGAACAATGATTTCAAATACCACCCTCCTTTTAAAGCTTCCATCCTGTTATTCTAACTCAATCAGCATGATAGAGTGATCTCCAGCCTTGTCCTCGTCAACACTCTCACCTGTGTCAACGAGAGATTCACTGACCTGATGTCAGCTGGTTTTGGGAGTAATATATCTCCCAACTCGGCAACTCCGTTCTGCATCTCTCATCCCCACTCATTACATCCTCCCATTCCCGGTTACAGGACTTTTTTCAGGCTGCACCCACTCCATCACACAATAAGACTCTACTCTGGTCTACAAGCTTTCAAGTATTCTCTGAAAACTCACTTCTTCAGACAAGCTTATTATATCCCTTAACCACCCTCTTAACCTCACTACATTACCCTATTACCACCCGTCACACAACTACCCCTTGACCAACATTGTAGTGTGACAGGATCATTTAGCTTATGAGTCACTTTTACCTTTGCAGTCTGGCTGGTCCGAAATGCAAAATGTAGACTTAAGCTCATGTGTCAAACTTCCATTGTCCCATAGATTGTAAGCTTGCGAGAAGGGCCTTCTCACCTCTTTGTCTGTCTTACACAGTTTGTTTATTAGTTTACTATGTTTGTCCCCAATTGTAAAGCGCTACGGAATATGTTGGTGCTATATAAATAAATGATGATGATGATGATGGTAGTGCTGAAATAAAGTGGAAATGTTATTTTTGGGATAAAATTCATTGTCATGGTACATGAGGGACTTTTAAATTAATTGCAATTCATCTGATCACTCTTCATGATATTCTGGAGTATATGCAAATTGCCATCATATAAAGTGAGGTAGCAGACTGTGAAAAATAATATTTCTGTCATGCTCAAAACTTTTGGCCATGACTGTATGTCATGCACCATTTTAGTTGCTCACTGTTTAGTCTGTAATCTAAAAAAGGCCATACCAATGACCTACACAGTGACAATATTACTTCTTTCTTCTACTAATTCCTCTCCCTATGCAACAAAGCACCTGACTTGCCTTTCTCATTGCTTTGTTACATTGCTTACCTGCCTTTAAGTCACCTGAAATAGTGACTCCTAGGTCCCTTTCCTCCTCAGTAGTTTCGATTATAGTGCCTGTAAAGAACACCCCAGCATGTCTCAGATAAAGCAATCTAAGCAGCTGATTATGACTGGTGTTACCTTAGTTAATTAACAATAAATACACCTTTTCTGCCAGCACAAAGGATTTATTATGGTGTCCTTATGTTCACCAGAACCACTTATTAATGTTTCACACTTAAATCATATTACACATGTAGCATGAGCCACCCTGGGCTTCTTAAGTTCACAAAGAATCACAGAGAACACACTAGATTATATTGATTTAATCTGAAAAATGTTTAGAAGGCTTATTTACAAAAATGAATAACAAAGACAATATGTTGCACAAATGAGTTTCAAAAAATAAAATAGGAAATAAAAACCAGAGTCCCTACTTACAAGTTCAGAAATTGGCATGTGAGTACAGATTGAGAAGAATAGCACATTTCAGTGGTGATAGAGCTCCCCAAAGAAATGAACACTGTACTACTGATACAAGGGATTTTTAAACCATTTTTTGTTGGCTCTTCACCCCCCAGCTTAGGAATTTTATTTTCACCTAAGTTAGATAGATGCCCAAAATGACAGGGCTTTCGAAGTAAACTATGGATGTCCTGAGACCTGGCATTTCGCAAGACCTGAGTTATCACCTCTGCTCATTTGGTCTGGCTAAGTCTAACTCCTCTGCATACACAAACTACTCAGATCTTATCTGTCTCTGGGCCTGGCTACTTTCAAAAGACCACTGACACTTACATAGTAACATAGTAACATAATAACATAGTTGATGAGGTTGAAAAAAGACACCAGTCCATCAAGTTCAACCTATTTTGGATCTCCTGCGATCCTGCACTTATATTTGAAATTAATCCAGAGTAGGCAACCGCCCATCTGTTTCAATTTTGAAAATCCCCCCAGACTCAATATTGCAATCCAATTTTTACCCTATATCCACTACTATCCTTTATTTTAAATTAACGGTCGTATCCCTGGATACACCTTTCCGCTAAAAATTTGTCTAACCCTTTCTTAAACATATCTATTGAATCTGCCATCTCAACCTTCCCTGGCAATGAATTCCATATCTTGACTGCCCTTACTGTAAAGAACCCCTTCCTTTGCTGGTTGTGAAATTTCCTCTGCTCTAACCTTAGGGGATGACCACGTGTCCTGTGTATGGTCCTTGGGGTAAAAAGTTCCCATGAAAGCTCTCTGTATTGACCCCTAATGTATTTGTACATAGTAATCATATCTCCCCTTAGACGCCTCTTTTCTAAAGTAAACATGCCTAAACTGGCTAACCTTTCCTCATAACTTAATGACTCCATACTCTTTATCAATTTTGTCGCCCTTCTCTGAACCCTTTCTAGTTCCAAATTATCTTTTTTATAGAGTGGTGCCCAGAACTGTACTGCATATTCAAGATGAGGTCTTACCAATGATTTATACAGTGGCAAAATTACACTGTCTTCCCTTGCATCTATGCCCCTTTTTATGCATGCCAATACTTTGTTTGCCCTTGCAGCTGCTGCTTGACATTGAGCACTATTGCTAAGTCTACTGTCTACGAGCACTCCCAAATCTTTTTCCATTATAGATTCTCCCAAATCAATTCCATTTAATTTATAGATTGCGTTCTTGTTTTTGATCCCTGAATGCATAACCTTACATTTATCTGTGTTAAACCTCATATTCCATTTAGCCGCCCAATCCTCCAGTTTATTTAAGTCCCTCTGTAGAGAAGCTACATCTTGCTCTGATTTTATTACCTTACAGAGTTTAGTGTCATCTGCAAAAATAGAAACTTTACTCTCTAAACCATCACCAAGGTCATTAATAAATATATTAAAAAGGAGTGGTCCCAGCACGGAACCTTGAGGAACTCCACTTAAGACCTTTGACCAATTAGAAAATGTTCCATTTATCACAACTCTCTGTTCCCTATTCTCTAACAAGTTTTCGATCCAAGTACAAATTTTGATTTCTAGACCCAGTTCCCTTATTTTGTAAACCAACCTCTTGTGTGGCACTGTATCACTTGCCTAGGTCAGTTAACAAAATACATTTTGAAAGGTTACATAAAATATTCAGTGTTAGATAAACTACATTTTGTCACAATGCCGTTGATACTATATTTAGCCTCTGGGCTTATGAGACCTAGGTGAACTATTTCACATTTTTTTGGCATTAAACTGTAGTTACCACGCTCTTGACCAATCCTCTAGTCTATCTAGATCATCAATTATTTGTTTTACCCCTCCTGGTGTGTCTACCCTGTTGCATATCTTTGTGTCATCAGCAAAAAGGCATTATTTCCCTTCAATAACATTTGCAATATCAATTTTTAAATATATTAAAAAAAAAACTGGTCCAAGTACAGATCCCTGGGCTACTCAAATAGTAACCTTTCCATCCTGTGAATGTACTCAATTTACTACAACTGATTTTCATCCTGCAACCAAGAACTTGTACAAACATCTTAGAATCCAATCAAGTTTATTTAACAGTCTGCGAAGTGGGACAGTGTCAAAAGCCTTACTAAAGTCTAGATAAGTTACATCTACAGCCCCCCCTTGATCTATTACCTTAGACATCCAGTAAAAAAAAAAAAAAAAAAAATAGTTTGACACGATCTACCCTCAGCAAATCCATGCTATTTGGGATCTTGTAAATTGCTAAATTTGCCATATTCTACTACTATTCTCCCCACTACTGATTTAATGCTCACTAGTTGGTAGTTACTTGCATCTTCCATGTTTCCACTTTTGTGCAGTGGGACAACATTCACTCTTTTCCAGCCCACTGGAATTACTCCTGTATCTAGTGACTAGTTGACAAAATGATATTAATTGTGTTATCAGCACCAATTTAAGCTGTTTTTGTATCATTAGATGTATCTCATTTTTTTATTTTTTTTTAAATAAGTTTTTATTGAGGTTTAACAACAAATACAAGTTATATAAATGTATTTTCAACAGTATTCGTTTTGGATGGCGAGTGATAAAGAGATTATAACATCATAACACTAAGCCAAAGAAGATTAAATGTATCAAAGAGAATATACATTCCCATCCAAAAAGGTGGGTATTGCTAACCTGACACATAGAACACAAAGACAGACAGGCGGGGGGGACACAAAGGAAACAAAAGGGCAAGAATGGGGCATGGCATGATGCAAGTCTTCATAGTAAAAGGTCTACAGCGTATACAGAGCAGGTATATGACAAAGCCTAATCCATCAATCAGAAGCGTTTGATACAACCCTGTACCTAAAGATTGATGGTTGTATCTCATTTTTTAATGAATATTGAGACAGGATGGACTGCCTGTCTATTCCACCCTGTCTGCTGTTGCTGGGAACCTACTGGGCTTACTTTGCCACAGTTCCCTTTCTTTATCCCAATTGGGGGCAGTTGTAATACATTGCAATAATATTGAAAAATTTTGGAGGTTATTGCCTACACCTGCCAGGACTGGTGTTTAGTGATCTAACACACACTGCAGGCTGTAGTGCTCACATAATGCCTGTTATAATAGAATAAACCATTGTTTCTCCTATTAGAACTGGACACTGTTAGGCTCCAAGAGAAGGGTGCCAAGTAAAAACTGCCGGATGGAGCACCCAGGAAATAGGTGCTGGGGAGAACTGTTAGGTTTCAAGGTTACCTTAGTCAGTATTTACGCCGGCCTTCCTAGGGCGCGGAGTCTAACGGCCCTCCCGGTCTTCTCCAAGAACCGCCGCAAGGCAGGGTGGGTTTTGCTGCCGGAGAACCGCAGGTCGCGGCCCCCAGGTTAGCCTACTGACGTAAGGAGAGAGTTCTATGAGATGGACATGTAGCGGCACGGTCAGATCCACAGAAGAATAGATAACTGAAGTCACTAACCGTATATTCAGAAGGTAGTAGTCTGGAGTAGAGACTGGTGGAATGCAGGAGTCAATCCACGGTACAGCCCCAGGAGCAGAAGCGTAGTCCAGAATAGCCGGTTCGGTACACAGAGATCCGTCCGTTAATGCAGTACCAGGGATAAGGCAGAAGAATGGTCTGGAGAATAGCTGGTTCGGTACACAGAGATCCGTCCGTTAATGCAGTGCCAGGGATAAGGCAGAAGAATAGTCTGGAGGATAGCCGGTTCGGTACACAGAGATCTGTCCGTTATGCAGTACCAGGGGTTAGGCAGTAGAATGGTCTGAAGGAGAGCTGGTTCGGTACACAGAGATCTGTCCGTTATGCCGTACCAGGGGTTAGGCAGTAGAATGGTCTGAAGGAGAGCTGGTTCGGTACACAGAGATCAACAGTCACAAAGGAGAACACCAGGGAAGTCAAAGCACAGGAAGTGCAGCCAGATACAGGTAACACGTTGCTCTGACACCTACAGTGTGTCAGAGCAGTCCTGAAGTAGGAGTTTGAATTCCCCGCCCAGATCAGCTGACCTGCCGCCGGGACCTACCCGGAAGTGCGGCAGTACAGAACGAAGGAGCGGCGCTGACACAGGTAAGCGCCGTGACAAGAACTCTGCATAGGGAATGTCAGAGAAAAGCTGGAGAGTGACAGCAGCGTTACACACACACAAACACACACGTCCACTCTGCCCAGCAGCTCTACACCGTCGAAGTAATTATTAACAAAAACCCTATATTACTAATGAGTTCAATAGAATGAACCAATGAACTTGAATTTTGTTTCTGTGCTTTAAGAGAACACATATATTGCACAATACAGAATTAGATAACAAGAGACATATTTTTAGTAAATTTCCATTATTGCACAATTCATGAACAAAACAACAGGTTATATAATTGTCATGTGATTTTATTTCACAATCACCTGATATGTCCAAAGAAATATTGGTCAAGATGACCGGCCAAAGAGAACATGTCACATTGCCAGCAGTGATGTAAGCTGGGAAGGTGTGTTTTAAAGTAATAAAGAGCATCATCTCTATAAATGTAGGAGTTAATCAAATATAGTGTCAATTGGCATTTGAGACCCTGGGCGTAAGTCTGCTTCGTCCAGTATGGCTGCGAGTCTAAGGGGTGATGTATGTGGGGTGAGACGTATGTGTTTTCTACACTAAGTGTGTTTTTCTCACAAAGTGTTAGAAAATGCACAGTTAGACAACACAATTGGACAAACATTGGATTACTCCCAGGACTAGGCTATATCTGTAAAGTCTATTTTTGCAATACTTGTCTATCTATATGGAACACTGCAAAGAGGTAATTCTTTAAAAACCCCTTACTTTTTTGCTTTTACTCTCATCACAATGTTTAACAAATTGCTCTTCTTGGTCTCTTTTCATGGCAATATTTTTAGGACTGTGTCATCTTTCACCCCTCCACCAACACAAACATTTGTCCACATTGCACCTTCATTACTCCACTCATCTCTAGTTAACACCCATGAACTGTTGTCCTATTTATTATCTCTAACAAGTAAAGCCTCCACCTGTCACTAGAAAATAAAAGGTCACACATCTGTCACGAGCCACGGCGGTACGCAGCATCCTGGAGTGAATTAGCAGCTATCGCGTGCTTTAGTTTCTATGCTGTTATTATCCTTGTGGCATAGATGTAGGAGGGTGTAGGCACATCCTCCAACACCAGGGTGAGCTCTCATATGATTTAAACTGGTTCATTTATATTTTTATACATGCTTCCTGGTTTATGTTATTACCTATGCTAGTTCTAGCTAGCAATTAATTAGCTGCCTCCTGAGGCTGATTGTCAGCCCTGTCCTCCTCTGTCCTTATTGGCTTAGTACTATTTAAGACAGTGAGATCTGAGCCTCACTGCTGGTTACAGCTTTTCTGTCACAGTCCTGCTTGCGCCTAGTTCCTGTCCTGTGGATACTCTGTTGGATTTGGACCCTGCCTGTTTGGCTCGTGACCCTGACCTTTCTTGCCTATATCTTGGACCTTGCTACCGTGCCTGTGACCTCGGCTTGTTTATTGGATTCGTCTGCTGCCAGCCCTTGACCCGTGCCTGGACTTCACTCCTCTTTCCTGGGTTCTCCCCAGCCGGTACACATTTCACGACCCTCTGTTAGTCTGTGGCCAAGTCTGTCCCCACCACTAGGGGCTCCAGTGAACACTAGACTTTCAGAGCAGACTCTGGGTTTTGCTGTACCAGCTAGAGGGGTTCCTAACAACATCTTACAATCCCCTTACCTATCTTTCTCTCTCTGCTTCTATTAGCCGGTGATATATCACCCAATCCAGGTCCCCTACACTCCTCACACACATACATCAGAACACTACCACTCTATAGCAAACCTCAAACACATTACCTTCCCCCTCTCGGATCATCACCTTATCAGCTACATGCTCACCACCACTGCTCTAACCTCTCTACTGTCTAACTCTACCAAGCCTCCTCATACCTGCAGAAATCTTAATTCTATTAATATTCAACAATTTTTCCACCTCTCTCCAACACCTTCTCTCCCCTATCTCTACATTCTCCTCCCCTGAGATGGTAGTACCTCATTTTCACAAAACCTTAGCAACAGCGACACTACATACTACACGTCGACTTCGATGTCAGCCGAGGCACACTACAGCAACGCGAAATCTTCAAAAACTTTCAAGTAAAGCAGAATGTCACTGGCGTAAAACTTGCACCTCTAATGACTTCTTAACATATACTTCTATCTACCGCTTCTATCGAAATGCTCTGGACACTGCAAAACAAACATACTTCCAATCTCTTATCTATGCTCAGGCTTCTAACCCCAAACGCCTTTTTAAGACATTTAAAGCTCTTCTCAATCCTCCAACCCCAAACCCTCCATCTACTATCAGTGCCCAGGATCTTGCCTCCTATTTCAAGGACAAGATTGATAAGATCAGACTAGAAATGGTGTCCTCTTCCACAACAAGCAATTTGCTCAATTCCTTCCCACCAACCTCTGACACCCTCTCTTCATTTGACCCCACAAATGAAGAGGAAATTTCTACTCTCTTCTTATCCTCCTACTCAACCTTGTGTCCTCTTGATCCTATTCCTTCGCAAATTGGTAGATCCCTGTCTCCTGTGCTCATCTCACCTCTAACTAAAATCTGTAATCTCTCGTTCTCTACTGGCATCTTTCCATCACCATACAAGCATGCAGTGATTACTCCTATTCTAAAAAAACAAGATTCCGATCCAAACTCTCTCTCAAATTACCGTCCCATCTCTCAGCTGCCATGCCCCTCCAAGCTTCTAGAGAGACTTGCCTACACTCGCCTCACACGCTTCCTTTCTGCAAACAAGCTGCTGGATCTTCAGTCTGGCTTTCGTTCTCAACACTCCAGAGACTGCATTGACTATGGTTGTCCATGATCTGAAAACTGCTAAAACTCAACGCCATTACTCTCTCCTAATTCTCCTGGATCTCTCCGCTGCATTTGACACCGTTGACCACTCTCTTCTCATACAAACGCTGCAATCCCTAGGGCTTCAAGACACTGTTCTATCCTGGTTCTCATCCTACCTTTCTAATCGCTCTTTCACTGTTAATTTCTCTGGGGCCGCCTCTGCTCCGCTTCCTTTATCAGTTGGAGTACTGCAAGGCTCAGTGCTAGGTCCTCTGCTGTTCTCTATCTATACCGCTTTTCTTGGATATCTAATAAGTTCCTTTGGATTTCAGTATCGTCTCTATCCGGATGATACCCAAATTTATCTATCCTCTCCTGATCTCTCGACATCTGTGTTGTCCCGTGTAACTGACTGTCTTTCTGCCATTTTTATCTCGGATGTCCTCTTGCCAACTCAAACTTAATCTTTCTAAAACAGAGTTAATAATATTCCCACCCACCAACAAGAGCATACCTGACATTTCTATCTCTGTTGATAACATGACCATAAATCCCACCCCACTAGCTCGCTGCCTAGGTGTAATCCTTGACTCACACCTATCCTTTGTTCCCCACATTGACTCTATATTTAAATCATGTTACATACATCTAAAAAAACATTTCAAGAATTCGCACATATCTCACACAAGACACTGCAAAAACCTTAATTCATGCACTTATCTCCCACATTGACTATTGCAATTCCCTCCTTACTGGCCTTCCCAAAAACAGACTCAAACCCCTACAATCTATTTTGCACTCTGCGGCAAGATTGATTTTCCTTGCAAATCATTATTCCTCTGTTGAATCACTCTGTATGTCTCTACACTGGTTGCCTGTTTTCTACCGAATCCAATATAAAATACTCTTACTAACCTACAAGGCCATCAACAAAGCTGCACCAACCTACATCTCCTCTCGTCACAAAATATCTCCCAACTCGGCAACTCCGTTCTGCGTCTCTCATCCACACTCATTACATCCTCCCATTCCCGATTACAGGATTTTTTCCGGGCTGCACCCACTCTATGGAATTCTCTCCCTCACACAATAAGACTCTCCTCTAGTCTACAAGCTTTCAAGCACTCTGAAAACCCACCTCTTCAGGCAAGCTTATAATATTCCTCAACCACCCTCTTAACCTGACTACATTACCCTATTACCACCTGTTCTTCAAATACCCCTTGACCAACATTGTTGTGTGACAGGATCATTTAGCTATGAGTCACTTTTACCTTTGTCTGACTGGGCCGACTGCAAATGTAGACTTAACCTCATGTGTCAAACTCCCATTGTCCAATAGATAGTAAGCTTGCGAGCAGGGCCTTCTCACCTCTTTGTCTGTTTTACCCAGTTTGTTTATTAGTTTACTATGTTTGTCCCCAATTGTAAAGCGCTACGGAATATGTTGGCGCTATATAAATAAATGATGATGATGATGATAGTATCATTTTAATAATAAACTATAGAAATATTAGATTTTGGAAACCTGCTCATCTCATTTACTATTTAAAAGGATGGAAAGAGAATATCTTATACAATACACACACACACACACACACACACGTCCCTATTGCCCAGCAGATTTACAAACACACACACACACACTACCCCTCTGCCCAACAACTCTACACACACACACACGTCCCCTCTGCCCAGCAGCTCTATACACACATACACGTCCCCTCTGCCCAGCAGCTTTACACATACATACACGTCCCCTCTGCCCAGCAGCTCTAAACACACATACACGTCCCCTCTGCATAGCAGCTCTACACACACACGTCCCCTCTGCCCAGCATCTCTACACACACACGTCCCCTCTGCCCAGCAACTCTACACACGTCCCCTCTGCCCAGCATCTTTATACACACATACGTCCCCTCTGCCCAGCAGCTCTACACACATACACACGTCCCCTCTGCCCAGCAGCTCTACACACACACACACGTCCCCTCTGCCCAGCATCTTTATAAACACACGTCCCCACTGCCCAGCAGAGTTACTCATGCATGCCCCCTCTGCACACATGCTTTACTCACAAACGTCCCCATTGCCCAGCAGCTCCACACACACGTCCCCTGCCCAGCAACTCTACACACACACACACGTCCCCTCTGCCCAGCAGCTCTACACACACACACACGTCCCCTCTGCCCAGCAGCTCTACACACACATACACACGTCCCCTCTGCCCAGCAGCTCTACACACACATACACACGTCCCCTCTGCCCAGCAGCTCCACACACACGTCCCCTCTGCCCAGCAGCTCTACACACACACACACACGTCCCCTCTGCCCAGCAACTCTACACACGTCCCCTCTGCCCAGCATCTTTATACACACACACGTCCCCTCTGCCCAGCAGCTCTACACACATACACACGTCCCCTCTGCCCAGCAGCTCTACACACACACGTCCCCTCTGCCCAGCAGCTCTACACACACACACGTCCCCTCTGCCCAGCAGCTCTACACACACACACGTCCCCTCTGCCCAGCAACTCTACACACGTCCCCTCTGCCCAGCATCTTTATACACACACGTCCCCTCTGCCCAGCAGCTCTACACACATACACACGTCCCCTCTGCCCAGCAGCTCTACACACACACGTCCCCTCTGCCCAGCAGCTCTACACACATACACACGTCCCCTCTGCCCAGCAGCTCTACACACATACACACGTCCCCGCTGCCCAGCAGCTCCACACACACACACACGTCCCCTCTGCCCAGCAGCTCTACACACACATACACGTCCCCTCTGCCCAGCATCTCTACACACACATACACGTCCCCTCTGCCCAGCAGCTCTACACACACATACACGTCCCCTCTGCCCAGCCGCTTTTTTGGGCAGGCTCCGGCGTGTTGCAACATTTGGCCCCACCCCCTAAACATCAATCGCCTTTTTGGACCAATTGGAGCAGGGGGCGGGGAAACAATTGGGCACTATTCGCATCCTAAGGCCGGCCCCCTGCACCATACTGCTTGAGTGGTTAGAAACTCTCTCGGGAGGACTCCCAGAAATTTGAGAGTAGGCAACTATGAGTTTTATTCATATATGTCCCATCTGCCCACATGCCTCCCTGCGAAGCAGCTTTACGTACACCCTTAGCCCACATGCTGAGAAGCTGCTTTACACACACATATCCTCCCCATCACCCTTCTGTTTACTTTTTTCTCCACCAATGTCTTCCACGTACATAGGAACAGGAAACTGTGCACCAGCAGCTTCCTGCACTATGTATCATGTGACTGCATCACATGACCTTGTGATGTCACAGTGAGAAAGAATGTACATTTGTGGAACGTGCTCAAGCTACGGCGACATTTTTACCTGGGAATTGGAGAGTGAGATGGCGGACTACGAGAGCGCTCAGAGAGGACGTTTAAAATTGAAAGGAATCGGCGATATCAGTATGGGAAAGAAGTAAGTAGTTTGACCGGAGAGCTCTAGTTATTCTTGAGCGAATAATGTGTCTTTTCCCCCTCACATATTATCACGACATTTCAGCTGGTAACATGTAGATTTAAGTTCTGAGCAGTAAATGTTGGAAAATAGGGAGAATCACAAAAGATACACTGCATCTGATTTCTGCTCATAGTTAAATGTACGCAAATAGCTCAACTCCAAACAGGTACCCCAAAATGTTATCTCCCGGCAGAGTGAATGGCACATTTATACACATTTCTCAAGATTTGAGATACATAAACGCTTAATTTGTATGACTTTTTGCATCCTTTCCATATGTTTTTTTTTTACATTTTTTTTTTTAACTTTTCCATGTGAGGCGCCATTAGGTCTACAGCACTAATAAATCCAATGCAAATAGGATCTAATAGTAACTAGCAAAACAATTCTTCCTGTTATTTACATAGGTATTGATTTCCATAGTAGACTGATGTCTCTGCCATATATACTATAGAAAGGGAAAATGGAAATTGATTAATGATTAAATTCATTAATGAAGTCTGTTAATTGTTTTTTAAATTAACAATGCTTTTTATATGGGTATTTCTGGTATTCTAAAATATAACTTTACTTATGTTTGTAGTTTTCCCTAAATAATTAGAAAAACAATAACATGACTTAGTATTGTAAAAATGATTGACACTATTGACATAGAAGTGGTGTTATTGCTACTTCCTTGCCTACCCACTTCCTTCACTCTGGCATCTGCAAATGAATTCTGCACCCTGCTTTCCTTCTCACCCCCCAGTACCTGCCCACTTGACCCCATCTCGTCCCACCTCCTCAGCCCCCTCTCTCTTGAGGCCTACTCCCACATTGCCCACCTCCTTGACCCTGCCTCCCTCTGTAATTAACGCAATATCCTTCAACGTCCCTTTGCTTCCAAACTTCTCAAAAGGGTTATCTACAGCGTCTCGCCTCCTTTATCTCTTTTCACTCACTCCTTGACCCACTCCAGTCGGGCTTTTGTTCCCTCACTTTACTGAAACTGCCCTCACTAAGGTCACTATTGTCCGTCTCCTCGCTAAATCTTAAGGGCATTTCTCCCTTCTTCTCATTCTCGACCTCTTTGCTGCCTTCGATACCTTTGACTACTGCCTCCTTTTGCAAATCAAATCTATAGGCCCCTAACACTATCCTCACCTTGTTTTCCTCTTATCTAACCAACCTCTTCTCTTCAGTCTCAACACTTGACTCTACATCCCCCACCTTCTCGTCCCTTAGCTGTTGGAGTTTCCCAAGGTTCCACTTTTGGCCCCCTTCTCTTCTCCCTCTACACCTCCTCCATTGGTGACCTCACTTTGGCTTCCGGTACCACCTCTATGCTGATTATACCCAAATCTATCATTCATCAAGTGTGTCTCCTACTGTCTCTCTCCCATCTCATCTTGGATGTCCAAGTGCTTTCTTAAACTCAATATTTCCAAGACTGAGTTAATCATCTCAAATACCCCCTCCCCCCACTCTTTCTATTAATAATATGACCCATTCTTTCTGTCCCTCAAGTCTGATGCCTGTGGATCATTTTCAAACTCTTCCCTCTCCTTCAAACCTCACATTCTGTCCCTCTCAAAATCCTGTTACTTCCACCTCCAGAGTATATCCAAAATTCGGCTCTTTCTCACCATAGAAGCAACGAAACCTCTTTTTCACTCACATTTAATCTCTCGTCTTGATTTCTGTAACAATCTTCTCTCTTGCCTACCTGACTCCCACCTTGCCTCTCAAGTTTATCTTCAATGTTGCTGGCCGCCTTATATTTTTCTCCCGCCGGTTTATCTGTCAGTAGCTACATTGGCTCCTTGTGGACAACAGAATTAAATTTAAACTCCTGACCCTCGCAAATGCTATTTTGCTTTTATTAGTATTACTATTAGACTGTAATACAGGGTGATTCAAAAGTCGCAGTACACCCTTTTATTTCAAAAACTCTACAGGAATTGGGCCGATTTCAAGATGGCGCCCATGTTTGGTACATACCGTAAAAGATAGACCACGTCACCCATACCTTACTGGAGTATTCAGGTTTCCCAATTTCCTGTAGAGTTTTTGAAATAAAAGGGTGTACTGCGACTTTTGAATCACCCTGTATTATATTTTGAAGGTTCCCATATCCAGGCTTCTTTCCATACTCTAAAACCATTATATCTAAGATACAAGTTGACTTATTTTAAAGAGATGCTATTAAGATTTACAAATGTGAGCTAAAGTTACTTTAACGGGAGAGTTTTTTTCCTTAATGCAACAAACTTCCTGTCATTGGTAATTTTGTTGAAGAACAGTGCGTTACTCACTTTTAGCCACCTTTTGCAGAAAGTTACTGATCATAGTTTGCAGTAAAATAACAGATCAAGCTAATACAAATATTATGTGAAACACTTCAAGCTCTGTCAAAGTATGGAGACTTCTATGTGTATATTTAAAAATAGTATTCATACTTTTTCTATAGGAGGCAACTTGTATTTTAGGTTTAACAGTCATTTAACGTGGGTGATATTTCTTACATGAACCTATATCCTATCTTTGCATATAATACTATTTTACTTTCCAGAAAAAAGAAAGCTAAAGATAAAAATAAGATGATGCAACAAATTTTGACCAACAAGAATGAGGAGGAAAAGAAGCCGGCTTTAGATAAGAGAACACCAGCTCAACTTGCTTTTGAAAAAATGCAAGAGAAAAGAGTAAGTAAAGTTGTTTTTTTTATGTTTGCACATTCTTTTAAACTTATTAAGTAATGTGTATATACTATTATTTTGTAGGGTCTCTATTTAATTTTTGATTTGAAAAAGACAAGTTCTTTATCAGTTAATTTTAGGAAAACTATCCAAGTTAGATGTCTTCACAAGTATACATGCAGGAAAAATGTGCCATAAATGAATGCAAAATAAATAAATGCATTTGCAGCCATTGCATTGCAACATCATTTGTCCAGGGGCAAATTTGCACTTTTTTTTCTTTGCTTTGCTCCTAACTTTAAATTAGGCCCTTAATGTCTGTAGTTTACTATATGTACACCGGTATAGGACATGCATGTCTACGCACAGATACTCATTGACTACAGGAAGATTGCTTTGAGAAAACATGTTGTTAATTTAATGTAATATTATGTTGTACACATACTTCAATAAAAATAACATGTAGCCAATAGTCAATCATATAATCATAGAAAAACATTTGTTTAGAAGTGAACCACGGGTGCATTAGACTTAATGAATTTCACAATTTCAAGGGGCTTCCCTGAGATGGAATAAAATATTTACAGGTTAACGCTGCATTACCATCTAAAGTGGTAAACACTATCATTCTACGTTTACCACTTCAGCCTGTCTGCAGTAAGAGGGGGGTGTGAGTGGGAGGACCAATAAAAGCTGCATTCCCCCTTCATAGTGCCACACTGTTTAAGCATTGTTTTCCTTAACCCCCCCAAGAAATATGTATATATGCATGTACATGTATATATGTGTATTTGTCATACTCTGTAGTTTTACTAAATAGTATTAAAAAAAATTCTACAATTAGGACTAAAATTAATTTGAAACTTTTAAATGACCTAAAGCTTCAGTGGATAGATGTACCCCAATCATTCAATTGTATTTCCCATGCTGCCACTTCTAAATTGATAACCTATATATTGAAAGTGCACGGTTAGTTTTTCAGTGACTTTAAAAAAAAAATATATAAATGCGTGACACATCAAGTATATTAAACACTTACAGAAAGTTATTACTTTATATACTGTATAAATCAGATTGCTGTAAATCACTAAATGTAAAAAAAAATCATTGTGCCCCTAATTAATGTGTAAATAATATACAGAAGAAAACAAACATGCTGAAAATAATGTGCTATTAAAATAAAAAAATAAAAATAGCTTACTATAGAAAAATTCATTAAAAGGTGTTCTATAGTAACCTAATTCCCCCCCCCCCCCTCCCTTTGTTTTGTAGCTGTTTCTGCTTTTCTCACTACCACTGGAGGTAGTATTGGTGGGTAACACACTGCTGGTCTGGAAAAATGACTTGGACATGAGCTAAGAGCGTCCTGTGATATTTGCCGTGCTCTCCTTGTTCCTGCTGACCTGGTCATTTTTTAGTGGAATTAACATTTAAATAGTTATAGGTATTAATCGACTACCTATAAGCTGAATTATGAAAGTGGCCAATGTTGCATGATTCATATCAAGTTAAAAGTTAAAAAGTGGAATTAACCTGTTTAAAATACTTCAGAATGATTACCCTGCTTGCTGCAGTGCTTAATTCTTTCTTTATTTTTTTTTATTTTGCAGCAAATAGAAAGAATCTTGAAGAAAGCTTCAAAAACACACAAACAAAGAGTAGAGGTAAGTAAGCTGGTAGTTCGTCTACAACTACAGTAGTTACATTTCAGCATGCCTGGCTATAGTATCTTCATTTCATATTGGCTCTATTTTAAAGGACTGCTAAATCCCAAAATTTAAATTTCAAGATATGAGTCATTAAGGTAAAATGATTTGTTCAGTGTTAATCTGAAATTCCATTGCTGCTCTATTTACTCTTTCATGGACTGTCATGTACTTGAAACTATTGTTAATATATTTAAATTGTGATTTCTGGTAAATTCCACTCAGGCATTTTTCCCATCTTATACTGTTCATTCCAAATAGTAGAACCAGAGGCGTGCTGTGCTCGGAACCCTCTGTTTTGGATGATACCCAGAGTTGCCAACACATACAGTTGTTCATTTTAATGAACTAACTTCTAAATGTGTATTAATATTTTCTTTTTCTTACAGGATTTTAATCGACATTTGGATACACTAACAGAACATTACGACATTCCTAAAGTCAGCTGGACAAAATAACAGTGCTTCTCATTTTATATCTATTTATATTGACCTGACAATTATCAGTCATATAGTATATCAAAGTTTATTTTTATTTATTACTTGTAGCCAATGTAAATAAAAAACTATAGTGCTCATGAAGAAGCTGTATCTTAAATTATTTACAATTTGTTCATTATCTGTTTTCTTGAAACAAAATAACAGTCAAGATAACACCCAGCTTTTCTAAAATTAGTTTTTATTGTTTGAAAACTGGAGCATACATATGTTTAAACATTTCATAAGGTTGTTCAAGTGCATTTCCCATTTCTAACCTATAATAGCTAGTAACAGACAGTGCATGAAGACCCCATACTCAATGAGAAGCCCCCTGTTCAATCATGCTTTAAGGAATACTTTAATGGAGTAGGTCTGGCACAGCCTTTATAACTCACCAGTGGGGTCTGAAGAAGATCTGAACAAAAAGCTGTACTTATGTAATCCTTTTTTTTACATTAATGTGACTACTGGTGCAATACGAGCAGTTGATGATCACATTATTCTAAGTATAACCGCTAAGTGTGCAGTTACATTCATATATTGCTTATACAGCAAACATGGCAAAATATATTTCACAATGTACAAATGCATACAGCTCTATCTAAAAATCAACATTATGTAGAGTTGGTAAATAACCATTGTTTGAGTTATGTTTGCAAGGGTATCATCCACTGCACAAGATTTAGGAAAATCAGTAAATAATAAGAAAAATAGCACAAACTGAGAATCTGTTCATAAAGAGACATAAAATCAATGAGAGACTTCCTCTTTTTTAGTAAAAGTAAAATGCTATCATTACTACATTCCACCCCTTGGCTCTTTATGACAGAGAGTTACAAAATGATTTGATAGGTCCATTAAAAAAGCAATTTGAGCATTATTAATGTGTGCCATATATTTATTAATATATACATAAAACAGTCTCAGCAAATACATAATTACTAATATGATTAATACAGTAAGCACATACATAGCTATTTGTTGTTCCTAACCAATTAAACCACGACGAATCATTATCTTGGGTAATTGTTTAGAAAATAAGAATAGGTTATATTACCACACACCTAAAACATTCATTGGAGAACCAATGAATCTGCATTGGGAAAACTTTGATTAGTTACATTAACACAATATAATTTGGCAACGGCACAGTGCCATTCACCACATTCTATTGATTTCTTACACAGTGCTATACTTTATTTAGTTGTTTGATATGTACTCTTGACCCCTGGTGATAGTCCCTTGGAATTCCATGTTTCCTTTTTGGACTTCCTGGCAGCCATAACTAATGGGTTGACATACTACTCATCTGTGACACCATATTGAATGCAAAAAAAGAAAATTATTGTACTTGAATCTGAAAACAATCCTTCCAAAGTGAGTCTCAGATACTGGTGTTGGTATCACTAGCCCCCTTTAGAATCCACATCCTGGGTGTTTGTAGCGCAAACTTGACCTGGTTCAGGATCTCTATCCTCATGGTTCTGGATAGTTATATGGTAGGAGGATCTTGCTGAGAGAATATATAAGAAAGCTGACTGGAGTTTGCCAAAAAACTTGAAAAAACCACATTTCTTCTGGGAGAATGTCAGGTGGACAAATGGGACCAAATTATTCTGTTTATGAGATCACATGTATCAAGTAAAGCTGCCAAGTACAGTATGCTAATAGACTACATAACTATTTTGTGTTTTAGACTTTTTACATAAATGAGAGAAAAGGTTCGTAGGACATCATTTCAAATAAGATGACTTGTAAAAAACATTTGTTAGGTGAGGGAGAAGTGTGTTTTCCAATAAATACGAGGCCACAATGAGCTATAATTCTCTTATTTTAAATGAACACCATGTTACAGTAAGTGTTTTAAAGATAAAATAGGTTTATTTTTTTTATAAACCATTCAGGTTTAAAAAATTTCATTTATTATCATTGTAGATTTTTAAGGCACCACAGTGCTCCGCAACACTGTACAGTAGGGAAAACAGGACATACATAAAACAGTGACATAGAAGGTAGACAGAATAAACGCAGACATTAAAACAAAGTGTATAAAGGACCCTGCTTACATTCTAAGTGGAAGAGAGCACAGCTGAAACAAGAGGAGCAGAGTGGAGATTGGGACAGTTGTGAGAGTACATTAGTGTGAAAAGTGTTATCGGGGATAAGGTCACCTCTAAAAAAGATGGTTTTTGAAACAGCGTCTAAAGATTAGACTGTGGGAAAGTCTGATCGAGCGTGGTAGGGAATTCCAGAAGTGGGGAGCAGCACGGGAGAAGTTTTGCAGGCAGTATTGAGAGGTGATTACCAGAGAAAAGACAAGGTGAAGGTCAGACGTAGATCTAAGAGTGCGGAAGGGAGAGTGCTTTGATATGAGATTTGAGATGTATGCAGGGGTAGTGTTGAGGGCTTTGTAGGTAAAGGTGAGTAATTTGGATTACTCACCTCACCACTAATTGCTGAACTAAGTGAGTTAAGCTTTGGTTATTCCACAAATGAAAAGCGGGCTATAAAGGAGATTCTGAGGCCCCTTATAAGAGAAGGTTTGCTCTTAGAAATTAAGAGCTGTGGATCCAGGAGTCGTCCAAGCGGTAAAGTACAGTTTTTCACTGCAGGAACTGTGTGGTTCATGTTCCATATTTTGAGTGTATGATTTAATTACATCAAAGTCCGAATATTTGCCAGTTTCTTATTTAGCTTTTGGAACTGCTTCTACTCTTTCCTAAAAGGAATATTTTTAGCACCCGTTGGTTGTACTACTGATATATGGATGTGGGATCTTGGATTGAACAAGACCCTTGAGTAAGTATGACATTATTATCACAATATATTTGGTGGCTGAAACCTATCATAATTTATATGCACCTGGAATAGCAGATTTGTATCTAGTGTTTTCTTTCACCCATAAATATTATGAGTATTTTCCCTTGACTGTCACAACTTAAGAAATGACCTCTTATGTACAATCAGGCATCTGTTTTGAGCAGAAAGGTAATTATTTCACTAGTGGTACCAACTGATGCCCATGATAAGCTCAATGTCATGCCTGGACAAAAGACAAAAAAATCCACCTCTTACATGTTAAAATATTTTTATCCCAACCCAGACAACATTTGTCAAAGCATGTGTAAAATTTGTGATGCTACAAAAACTAGAGGTATGGATGTTGATGATGTAGGCACCTCCCCGTTACATCATTTGCAGCAAGTTCATTCAAGTACTTTATCAAAAGCAGGACAATCTGGTATGGTAACAAGCAGTCCAGCATCACCTAGCAGCAGAATGGATAGGTAGCTCAGGCACTCTTCACTGTGAACACCTTCATCTTCAACCTCCTCATTATTAGTATGTAATCCAGCATCTAATTTGCAAATGCAAACTGACTCCACTAATGCAATTCCCAAGAAAAATCCATGTATGCTTGGGCTGCTGCATTTGGGTGAAACCTCTATACAGAAGGGGACCAAGAAGACTCAGCATAGTTTTTAATAACTATAGTCTATTAATTTGCAAGAGGAGCCAAGTATCACAACCAGCATCCTGTTGCACAGCGTATCACTTAAGTCATGACCGCTTTGGATGTGCGTCTAATCTCAGTAATCAACGGATCTGGTTTTAGAAGAATAATTGGGGTCATGTGTCCACACTACTAAATTCCACTTCGATTTCTTTTTTTTCCGTGACATCACACTGGTTTGGTACATCAATTTAAAAAGCATCACCTGTAGCACCATCATATACCTCCTCATCCTTTCAGCACAGCAGTGCTGGTACACAATAGCAGGTCATGCACATGCAAGCTACTCTCTGTATCACTGGCTTCACTAAGAAACTTACGGCTGTAAATTTGGGAATGTCATAGCAAAATTACTCATCCCGTTAAGACGTTCCTCAGGATTCCCTATTGCCGAAAATGGACGAACATTATGAGCAAGATTTACTAAACTGCGTATTTGGAAAGTGGAGATGTTGCCTATAGCAACCAATCAGATTCTAGCTTTCATTTATTTATTGCATTCTACAAAATGACAGCTAGAATCTGATTGGTTGCTATAGGCAACATCTCCACTTTTTCAAACCCGCAGTATAGTAAATATACCCCTATATGTGCACTACAGCTGGGTGAATTTCAATATGCACCATGCTTTGAACACACAATAAACTAGGTGGTTCAGAATTTATTTTAAAAATGAGGTCATTCAGCGACCGCATGTAAAACATTGCAGCAATTGCAAAAAAATATCATCTGCCATGCCGCCAACTGAAGCAAGAGGAAGTAACGAGAAAGAATTCCACAAGTTAAATGTTTCAGCGACTGAAGGAACAGCAACAAGCCATCAAGATCTACACACTAAACCATGAGATAGGGAGAGGGGACATGATACTTTACTCCAGCATACTGGAGAATCCTTTCAATTGTGTGCAAGCTACTGAAACCATTTGACATTGTAACAAATGAAGTGAGTTCAGACACTGCCCTCCTGAGTCAAATCATACCATTAATCAAACTACTGGAAAAGCAACTAGAGAAGCTGAATGAGTACATGAAAGTAAATGTTTCTGCTAAGAATGATGGTCTTGTAGATCAAGTTCTTCATAATCAGTTTTGACATCAGCTAAGAACGGGGGGTGGATAAAGTACATTTATGAAATATTTTTTTTTTAGCTATTGTATTGACAACCCTTATAAATGGTTTGATATCCTAAATATTTCTTGGAGGAAAGAGCTGAGCCCAATTATCATTATTATTATTATCATTATTTTAGAGAAGTGAAGTTAGATCATCCAGGTTACCTGGAGTAGGTAAGGTAAATTTACCCATTGTGAATAGGGATGAGCGGGCTCGGATATCTGAAACTCGAGCCCACCCGAACCTTGCCGATCCGAGCCGGATCCGAGACAGATCCGGGTATTCCCGCCAATTGCAAAACTGAAAGCGAGGCTCCGAGTCATAATCCCGTTGTCGGATCTCACGATACTCGGATTCTATAAATTCCCCGCTGGCCGCCGCCATCTTCACTCAGGCATTGATCAGGGTAGAGGGAGGTTGTGTTAGGTGGTCCTCTGCCCTGCTATATCCTGTGCTGTGCTGTGCTGTGCTGTGCTCAGTCCAGTGGTGCTGTGTCCTGTGCTCTGTCCTTCTGAGTTCAGTGGTGCTGCTGGGTCCTGTGCTGTGTCCTGTTCAGTCCAGTGGTGCTGTGTCCTGTGCTCTGTCCTTCTGAGTTCAGTGGTGCTGCTGGGTCCTGTGCTGTGTCCTGTTCAGTCCAGTGGTGCTGTGTCCTGTGCTCTGTCCTTCTAAGGGCATTGTTATTTCCCCATTATTCCCAAGTTATAAAAAAATTTAAAAAAAGTTATAAAAAAAAAAAAGAAAAAATAATTATAAAAAAAAGAAATTAAAAAGAAATATCCAAAAACAATCCTGCAGTATAAGTCCATTGGTACTGCAATATTACAAAGTTCACTGATTCTGCAGTATAAGTCCAGTGGTACTGCAATATTACAAAGTTCACTGATTCTGCAGTATAAGTCCAGTGGTACTGCAATATTACAAAGTTCATTGATTCTGCGGTATAAGTCCAGTGGTACTCTCCTGTGACGCATATAATTTTTAAAGGCTTTGCCGAGTGTGTGTGGCTTAGGGGTACGCTCTCTTGTGCTACATATAATGGAAAACAAAAATTTGGAGGATAAAGCTGCGAGGAAAAAGCTCAGTTTTCCTAAAAGACCCGCTGGTGGGGATGCTGATAACATCTGGTCCGGACTGAAGGACCTGCCAACCATTGCAGACATGTCTACTGTTGCTGCATTGGATGCTGTCACAATAGAAAAAATGTTGGAGGATTATTTTGCTGACACCATCCAAATAGACATGTCAGACAGTCCATATTGTTACTGGCAGGAAAAAAAGGCAGTTTGGAAGCCCCTGTACAAACTGGCTCTATTTTACCTGAGTTGTCCCCCCTCCAGTGTGTACTCGGAAAGAGTTTTTAGTGCAGCGGGGAACCTGGTCAGTGAGCGGCGAAGGAGGTTGCTTCCTAACAACGTTGAAAAAATGATGTTTATAAAAATGAATAATCAATTCCTCAATGAAGTACAGCACTGCCCTCCAGATAGTACAGAGGGACCTGTGGTTGTGGAGTCCAGCGGGGACGAATTGATAATGTGTGAGGAGGAGGAAGTACACACTGTAGGGGGAGAGGAATCAGAGGTTGAGGATGAGGACGACATCTTTCCTCAGTAGAGCCTGTTTAGTTTATACAGGGAGAGATGAATTGTTTTTTTGGTGTGGGGGCCCAAACAAACCAATCATTTCAGCCACAGTTGTTTGGTAGGCCCTGTCGCTGAAATGATTGGTTTGTTAAAGTGTGCATGTCCTATTTCAACAACATAAGGGTGGGTGGGAGGACTCAAGGACAATTCCATCTTGCAACTCTTTTTTTGGCATTATGTTGTATATTGTAGGGACCACTCCTCTACGCAGTCCAGGTACAATTTTTGGTGGGATTCAGACCATTTGAGGGTTTTTAAATTATATTGTGGTGACCACTCCTCTACGCAGTCCAGGTACAAGTTTTGGTGTAATTAAGACCAGTTGATGGTTTTCTTATTATATTGTGGGGACCACTCCTCTACGCAGTCCAGGTACAATTATTGGTGCGAATCATACAAGTTCAGGGTTTTTAAATTATATTGTGGTGACCCACTCCTCTACGCAGTCCAGGTACATTTTTTGGTGCGATAAGACCAGTTGATGGTTTTCTTATTATATTGTGGTGACCCATTCCTCTACGCAGTCCAGATACATTTATTGGTGCGAATCATACAAGTTCAGGGTTTTTAAATTATATTGTGGTGACCCACTCCTCTACGCAGTCCAGGTACATTTTTTGGTGCGATTAAGACCAGTTGATGGTTTTCTTATTATATTGTGGGGACCACTCCACTACGCAGTCCAGAAAGATACCTCGCTGCAATGTTTTGGACTAATAACTATATTGTGAGGTGTTCAGAATACACTGTAAATTAGTGGAAATGCTTGTTATTGAATGTTATTGAGGTTAATAATAGCGTAGGAGTGAAAATAAGCCCAAAAACTTGATTTTTGAACTTTTTATGCTTTTTTCAAAATAAATCCGAATCCAAAACCTTAAATCCGAACCAAAACCTTTCAGCAGGTGTTTTGCGAAACAAATCCGAACCCAAAACATCGCGAAAATCCGAATCCAAAACACAAAACACGTGACACCAAAAGTCGCCGGTGCACATCCCTAATTGTGAATAACATTATATAGTAGCGTAATTGTAAATACATAAAGAACTGGGAATTGTTAAGGGTATATTTCTCTCTAAACTGTTATATAGAATATAGCGTGACTCCTAGATCAAAAACATCGCTAATGGATACTATATCATTGGCTCTCCATAATAGATATGATTTTCTAAGCCTGGAGCGAACGTGGGATTGCCCCATATCTTGGTACATGTTATAATCAAATGAGGATATTTTAAAAAAAATTGTAATATATGACCAAGCTTTGTAAGTATCCATGAAAAGGATGTTTGGTGAAACACAGTGGGAAGGAAATCGGAAAAAGACATTAAAAAGTGTGCGAGAGATGGCATTATAAAGAGAAATTGATAAACAGATAGAAAGAGATAACAGAAGAGGATGAGATAGTGAATGAATTGTAAGTGAGATATATTTACCTTTTGGCAAGCAGTGAGTTATTCTGGCAGGAAAATGCAGCAAATAGATTGATATATTGTAAGCTTGCGAGCAGGGTCTTCTCCCACCTTTGTTTGTTTTATCCAGTTTGTTTATTACTTTACTGTGTTTGTTCCCAATTGTAAAGCGCTACGGAATATGTTGGCTCTTTATAAATAAATGATGATAATGATATAGTTTTAAGAACATCTGAAGATCACTTATTTCTAGGAAACTGTCACCCAAGATATGATTCAAGTATATATATATAGAGCAGAAATTGTGCAAGAAGCTGCATATGAATTATATACAGTGTCATTAAAGTCAACTGACTAATAAAAGTTGTAGGAATAATCCATATCAGTTTTATTATTTATTCCTCACAGTTTATATGCGGAAATATACTAAACAATTTCCTGAAAGTTATATTTAATCACTAGAGAAGTGTGATGTGTGTACAGGGACAGAGACTCTTAACTCACAGTAACACAAAACCTCCATTTTAAACTGTAACCAACTGTCAACTCAGAGACATACTCCATCTTGTGGTTGTCACCTCAGAGACATTCTCCATCTTGTGGTTGGCCTCCATGGGGCAGAATCAATTGTCTGTCGTGTACCTAAGGACGTAGGACACGCATTTTTACAGACATTACGGTAAAAAGTAATGCAGATTTTTGCTGGCACCACTATGGGGCGTGAGCAGAAATCAGTGTTACTCCAAAAAATATCCACGCGAGGTGTCTCGCAGCCATTCCGGAGGCACATCGCACGGATATTTAGAGAACTGAATCTGCTCCCATATGCCCTAGCAACATTTATTTTCACAGCAAAGTTTTTAAAGAGATATTGCAATCCAAAGCTAAAGAGACCTTTCAACACAAGTCACCTTAGTACTACACTGAATGTGATAGATACAGCAAATAGTACATAGCAACTTCTGCGACTACAAAAGGTCTGCTACATTTTTCATGTATAAATATATTTTCTATTGAAGAAGAGTGCATCATCTATCTAGCTTGTATCAAGTTATATTAAGAGTAAAATGTATGTGAATAGCATTGTTTTATAGTTGGCAAACTATATTCATATTGTATTTGTTGCTAGTCCTTCTTTGTCCAGACAGATATTAGTGACATACTGTTCCCGCATAAAAAACATCTGACGTCACTTAATTTTTTTGGTGTCCTACTTGTATTGGTGACCTGGGGGTTTTCTGTCCCACTGCCGTGTTGTAACTAAAAGAAGAGCATCCAGAGACCAGGTACGATCCACACAACACTCACAACACCTACGGCTAGGAGTGTAACATATTCATGAGATGTCGGGTTGCTAACGCTCTGCAGGTCCAACAAATGTAATTGATCAATGAAGTATTTGATTCCTAGGAAGACGTCCCCCCCCCCCCCCCCCGCCCCCAGATGCTCCCCCTATCCATCTTGGTGGAGATGACTAGATTGCCTTCATGAAGTTTCCATCTGTAATTATGATAGATTCCAAAAATGCTTAGAGTTTAGATTATATATTTTAGAAAAAGGGCTTTAGTGTAGAAGTAAGTTGCATATAGGATACATAGTGTAAGCCTAACTCCGTCAACTTATATCTATGATTATATATCGGGCCTCTGTGTCACGGATCTGAGAGTGTGTTATAGCCTATATGTCTTTCCTAATCAGGACAGCTACTCACCTTGACTTTGAGTTAAATGAGGCGTATGTTAACACTTTTTGCTTCAGCATTTTCACTTTCTCCAGCTATTAGATGTATTTTATGGAGGAATGTGATGTTTGCTTTATTTTTTTATTAAGTAATTGATAATTGATTTCCTTTTTATAGGAGAGTTAATTCTTCCTACATTCCGGGAACATATTTATAAATAATTTATATTTAAACACTATGCTAGGAATCATATAAAGAATAGAAAGATATGTTCTGTATAAGAGATAATGGCTAGTTCCCCCCCAAGCTGCATATGTACGACTCGGCACTCCCCCCATAGCCACCCCCTGCCCCAATCAAATATAAACAACCTTAGAGAAAAGTCAAGGTTCATAATCGGGTGATTGAAACTTAAAAAATTAACCGTAACAACAACTAAGGGGACATGCCCCTTAAGCATTTCAGCATAACAAAATAACTAAACCCACAAATTTGTGATTTAATTTATACATCTAATAAGACATACAACATTGGCATTCTCTTCCATGGCCTCTTGCTCTTCTTCTTCCCTTAAGAAATTTTGCACATCCTCCACCGAAATAAAATCTTTGAATCTTTTGAATTCATTGCCTTGAAAGAATTTCAGTCTAGCAGGGTTAAATTCCTTTTCTTTTGTCTCACATTACAGCAGATAGGAGAAATTATATTCTTGCCTTGGTCACTACCACTGAGAAATCTTGAAAAATATATAGGCAGCTTCTGTCCCAGGAGATGTCTACTTTCTTGTATGCCATCCATAATTCCACATTTTGGGAGCACAAAATGTGGAGTTAGGTAGTGACAATTATTAGGTCTTTCATTAATATTGTCCCTGGTTGGGCCTAGCCTACGTGCCCATTCTATAATGATGGGATCAAATTCTTCCGGAACTTTCACAAGTGTTACGACAACCAGTGCGGCATAAACTCATAGAACTGGTAGAAGAGGTCTGCACCTTTAGCAGCCGTCTTTCCCGTAGAGACTGGTTATGCTCACACGTACTCAGATGCCCCCAGGACTTAAACTCAGAGTAGTATAACTTTATACTCACATGGCTGCGCTCAGGTACAGGAGGTAACACACGGAACAGAGGCAGACCAGCGATCTGCAGACTGGACGAAGCCCTAGAGGAGATGTCAGGTACCAGCACGGTCAGGGTCACAGGCAACGGTTCAGAATCGGGGTACAGGCAATGAGTCAGGATCACAGGCAATGGTTCAGAGTCCGGGTACAGGCAATAGGTCAGGGTCACAGGCGGCAATGGTTCAGAATCCGAGGACAGGCAATAGGTCATACACAGGTAATCAATCCAAAGGTTCAACACCAAACAATAGCTCAGGAGCAGGCAGCAGTACAGGAAACAGGACGCTATAACCGGCATGGAGGCTACTAAGCCCTCAATGCCTAATATACTGCAACTAGCCAATCAGGGCTTAGCCCTCTAACAAGCCTTAGTACCAGGTTAATTAATGAACCTAAATTAATCAGCCCGCAGGCTGAACACTAGCGCACGCGCCCGGCTGCCCAGTGTTGCCGGGGCATGCTAATATTGATTTCGGCCTCCAGCCATTGCCCTGGCAACGGTCGGGGCCATGAAACCGGATGTGATGACCCGGTTGTCACATTCGGGATGCTAGGATGGCCGGGATGCCAGGAACCAGGGGCAGTGAGGGCACGGGCACCGCCATGGTTCCTGACAGTACCCCCCCGTTGAGGAGGGGTCAAGGGACCCCGACATCCAGGCTTCGTGGGAAATTTTTTAAAGAATTCCTTCATGAATTCAGCGTGGAGACGCCTGTGTGGTATCCAACATGGCTCTTCTGGGCCATAACCCTTCCAGTGCACTAAGAACTGGACCCGACCTTGCACTTTTCTCGAGTCCAAAATTCTCTCCACGATGAACTCATGGTCGCCATTCACAAGCAGAGGCCGAGGTCTATATGCAGAGCGATGATTGAACTTGCTGGGAGGAACCGCCTTTTTCAGGAGAGAACAGTGAAAGGTGCTAGGAATTTTTAAGGATGGTGGAAGATGGAGTCTGGTCGCCACTGGATTGATTTGTTTCTCGATAGTGAATGATCAGATAAACCGAGGTCCTAGTTTCTTACATGGTTGCCTCAATCTGATGTTCCGAGTGGACAGCCAGACTCGCTCACTCACCCACTTTTAATAGACAAGGACCGCGGTGACGATCAGCGAGAACTTTGGACCTGCAGGAGGCTTGACGTAGAGCAGAGTGTTTTTTCCAGATGGACTTTAGCTGAGATGTAAAGGCAAGAGTCCCGGTATCACTGACGGAGGAAAGAGAATTCACCTTTGGATGAAACCCAAGGTTACATAAGAAAGGGGATGTACCAGTTGCAGAATGACAAGAGTTGTTATACGCTAATTCCGCCCAAGGCAAGAGAGAGGACAAGTTGTCATGAAACTTAGTTTGTTAGTCCGTCTGAGTTTGGTTAGTTCTTTCCGTCTGGCCATTTGATTGTGGGTGGTACACAGACGACAGGTTAACTTTGATTCCAAGTGAATTGCAGAAGACCCTCCAAAACTGCACAATGAACTGAAACTCTCGATCCGAAACAATGTCATCCAGGAAGCCGTGGAGACGGAAGATGTGCGAAATGAACAACATGGCCAAGAGTTTCACATCCGGCAACTTGGGTAATGGAACAAAGTGGGCCATTTTGCTGAAACGGTTAACAACTACCCAGAAGACCATGGGAGATCGACTATGAAATCCATCGAGAGATGGGTCCACCAGGTAGAGCAAGGCTTAGGTGGTGAGCAAGGAGGTATAGACATCTCCTGGTAAGGGCATCAATTGACCAGAAGGACGATTCCTAGAAGACTTGTTTCTAGCACATTCCGGGCAAGCGCAGACATAGTTCACTGCATCCGAAGATAAAGTAGGCCACCAAACCCAGCGAGACAGAGCTTCGATGTTCTTATGGATTTCTGGAAGACCTGCCGTCCGATTGTCATGGCTTTCCATGAGGACTGACTTTCGGAGATGAACTGATGAAGAGTAGCACCAAGATCCTGAGTTAGGGCGACATGAATGAAGGATGAGGGAACAATATGTTGCGGATCAGGAGACTGAGGATGACATGCCATGAAACTTCGGGACAATGAATCGGCTTTGGTGTTCTTTGATTCTGGACGGAAAGTGATGAAGAAATTAAACCGGGTAAAAAACAAAGCCCAGCGGGCCTGCCTGGGATTCAAGGTTTTCGCGGTCTGGATATACTGGAGATTTTTGTGGTCAGTGAAGAACGTACTGACATGGTTTGCTCCTTCTAACCAGTGCCGCCATTCTTCAAAGGTCCACTTGATGGCCAACAACTCACGGTTTCCAACGTCGTAATTGATTTCAGCAGGTGAAAATTTTCTAGAAAGATAAGCACAGGGATGGAATTTCTTATTCTGAGGATCTCTTTGTGAGAGAATAGAACCTCCCCCAACATCTGAAGCATCTACCTCCACGATGAATGGGAGTTCCGGGTCCGGGTGTCTAAGGACTGGTGCAGAAATGAAGGCGGCTTTGAGGGCTGAAAAACTTGCCAATGCTTCCGGGGACCATTCGGCTGGGTTAGCGCCTTTCCGGGTGAGGGCAGTGATCGGGGCCACCAATGAGGAGAATGAACCTATAAATCTTCGATAATAGTTAGCGAAGCCAAGGAATCTCTGGATTGCCTTAAAATTTGTGGGAAGGACCCAGTCCTGAATTGCCTGAACCTTACTGGGATCCATAGCAAAACCAGATGAAGAGATGACGTACCCCAGGAAGGTCGCTCTGGAAACCTCAAACTCACACTTCTCCTGTTTTGCATAGAGGTGATGTTCACGTAATTTTTGTAGAACCTCGCGAACATGCTGATGGTGCTGAGACAAGGATTGTGAATAAATTAAGATATCATCTAGATATACTACCACCCTTTTTCCAAGGAATTCCCGTAACACATCATTGATTAGGTCTTGGAAGACTGCTGAAGCATTACATAAACCGAACAGCATTACAAGATATTTGTAGTGGCCTGACTGAGTGTTGAAAGCTGTTTTCCACTCATCCCCCTTTTTAATACGTATGAGATTGTAGGCATGGTGGCTGTTTTGAGTTGGTCGAACAAGATAGAAATTAATGGTAGAGGATATGTGTTCTTAACAGTGATATTGTTCAGACCACGGAAGTCTATGCAAGGCCTAAGGCTGCTATCTTTTTTGGATACGAAGAAGCAACCAGCCTCTACGGGAGACTTGGAAGGGCAGATAAACCCTTTTTGCAGGTTTTCCTCCACATTTTGTTCCATGGCCTGAGTTTCAGGGATAGATAGGGAATATAGACGCCCCTTGGGCAACTTAGAACCTGGTACAAGATCAATTACAGTCATAATCCCGTTGAGGCGGGAGAGAGTCAGCTTTCTTCTTGCAGAATACATCCCCGAAATCCTGATAGGGTGCGGATAGCAGTTCTGGGTTAGGCTGAAGAGCTCTAAGAGGAAGAGTCAGACAAGAGGAAGAACACTCTGGACTCCAACAGATGATCTCCCCTTTTTTTGAATCAATAAGTGGATTATGGCTCTGAAGCCAAGGATACCCCATAATCAACGGAGCAGAGGGACAGGTAATCAGGAAGAATGGGAGCCCCTCCGTATGGAGGGCTGCTACAGATAAGAGAACCAATGGAGTCTTGGCGAGTATTCTACCCCCAGGCAAGGGGTTGCTATCCAAGCCACAGGTGGTAATGCTCGATTCCAACTTGATATCCGGATTGCCCAGTGTCCGAGCCAGGTGGAAATCCAGAAAGTTACCCGCTGCACCACTATCGAGGAAAGCCGAAACATCTGAAGAATGATCTCCGAAGGCTAAGCATGCAGGGACTAGCAAGGAATTTTTTGAAGAGATTATTTGAAAACCTAAACGCACCTCTTCGCCAGTGCTTAGGATTAGGCGTTTCCCGACTTGGTAGGGCAGGTCCGAACTAGGTGGCCTGATTGACCACAGTACATGCAGAGGCCCAAGGAGTGCCGTCTGGAGTGTTCTTCGGGAGGCAGACGGTAAGCACCCAACTGCATGGGCTCACAGGTGTCCAGAAAGGTAGAGCAAGGCTCAGGTGGTGAGCAAGGAGGTATAGCTGACTCTCTCTCAATCTTCCTTTCCTTGATTCGGTGATCAATTTTAATACCTAATTGCATCAGAGTTTCAAGTAAGGTTGGTGCAGTATACTGGACTAAGTAGTCCTTGATTTGATCCGTAAGACCTAAACGGAGCTGACTCCGAAGCGCCGAATCGTTCCACTCACTATCGGTTGCCCACCGTCTGAATTCTGCACAATATGCAGAACGACGTCCTTGCCTTAATGCCCGGAGATGTGATTCCGCTGAGTCCACTTTGTCAGGGTCGTTATATAGTAGACCCAAGGCCTGGAAGAAGGCATCCTCAGATTGCAAGGAGGGGCTCGCTGCTGGAAGAGAGAAGACCTAGGACTGGGGATCGCCCTTAAGTAAAGAGATTACCACATTGACTCTCTGCTGTTCAGCGCCAGAAGAGCGTGGTCTCAAATGAAAATATAACTTGCAGCTTTCTTTAAAGTTGCGGAAGTGGGGTCTGCTTCCAGAAAACCGATCGGGCATGTTCAGCTTCGGCTCTGTAATGATACCAGAGGAGGCCTGTTGAAGCTGCGGGTTTCTGGAGGACTTTACCTGTGCAGACAAGCGGTGTGATAAATTCTGTATGAGTTGTGACAAGGACTGGATCTGATTAGCTAGGATCTGGACTGGAGAAATGTTCGGCTCGCTGTCATCCATGATGGATATACCTCCAATCTTCACTGGCCTGTTATAATGTTACGACAACCAGTGTGGCATAAACTCATAGAACTGGTAGAAGAGGTGTCCACCTTTAGCAGCCGCCTTTCCCGTAGAGATTGGTTATGCTCACAGGTACTCAGATGCCCCCAAGACTTAAACTCAGAGTAGTATAAGTTTATACTCACATGGCTGCGCACAGGTACAGGAGGTAACACACAGAACAGAGGCAGGCCAGCGATCTGCAGACTGGACGAAGCACCGGAGGAGATGTCAGGTACCAGCACGGTCAGGGTCAGAGGCAACGGTTCAGAATCCGGGTACAGGCAATGGATCTGGATCACAGGCAATGGTTCAGAGTCCGGGTACAGGCAATGGATCAGGATCACAGGCAACGGTTCAGAATCCGAGGACAGGCAATAGGTCATATGCAGGTAATCAATCCAAAGGTCCAACACCAGCTCAGGAGCAGGCAGCAGTACAGGAAACAGGACGCTATCACCGGCAGGTAAGCTAAGCCCTCCCTGCCTAATATACTGCAACTAGCCAATCAGGGCTTAGCCCTGTAACAACCTCGGTACCAGGTTAATTAATGAGCCTAAATTAATCAGCCCGCAGGCTGTACACTAGCGCACGTGCCCGGCTGCCCTGTGTTGCCGGGGCGTGCTAATACTGATTTCGGCGTCCGGCCATTGCCCTGGCAACTGTCGGGGCCGTGAAACCGGATGTGACGTCTCAGTCGTCATAGCGACCTCCAGAACGTCAGGAACCAGGGGCAGTGAGTAGCGGCAGTGCCTGCGACAGCAAGTGAGTAAAAAGTTGACATAACAAACTGTATAAGGGCTTTTCTGAGAGGCCCACAAGACGCAAATAATTTCTAGGTGACCTGTTTTCTAGATCAACCTGATTCCAAAGTTAGTTTTGCGTTTTGGATACAGACAGGACCTGTTTTTTGATTGGGAAACTTCTCCGATTCTTCTTCTATTTACCTGAGATTGTTTACAAGTATGCGCAATTTGTTGTTTTAGTTCTTGGATTGAAGACATGGTTTTTTTCACCTGTTCGTAGAATAAGGGTTATATTGTCTCTTTAATTGCTTTTATCACATCTGTGTAAGACATTGAACCAAGTGCTATTTCAACATTTTCTGTACCATTACCCATTTTGTCAGTAGAACAGTAGAATTCATTCCATTTTGTGTATTGCTGTTTAGAGTTAGCACATTTCTCCATCTTGCAAAAGATACAAAATTAATAAAATCTCTTCTCCTTATAGCTTATAGTATAATTAGGTAACAGGCTTTTTCAATCATTCCATTAAAGTTTCGTTGAGACCCCAATATGGAGTGGGATGTATGTGTAGTTGTCACGTGCCGCGGCGGTACTCACAGCCGCCGCGGCTTGCTTCTCATGCGCCCCAGCGTCCCGGTCGTCACCTTGACGACTGGGACGTCATTTCCTCCTCACCAGGGCAACGGCCGGACGCTAGTTCACTAGCGCTGCGTCCCGGCGGTGCTGGTAGCCGGGCGCATGCGCATAAATAGACAGTCTATGGCGCTGATTAACAGGCATTAGCCTGCAACTGTGTAGGTCAGGGACAAGCCCTGATTGGCCCTGCTGGATTCTGGTAATTACTCTGCAGGAGTGTGTTCAACTGCTGATTGGTCTGTGTCTGTATTTAAGGCAATGAGGTCTGCTGCCTCATTGCCGGTTATAGCTTCTGCTACCCAGTCTGCTGACCTGCTTTGTTCCTGTTCCTGTCTATTGAACTTCTACTGATTCTCCGTGTATGACCCTTGGCTTGGATTTGGACTTTGCTTGTGAATCTCGTGACCCTGACCTCTGGCTTGAATACCGACCTCCCTGTTTGCTCGTGACCCTTGACCCCAGCTTGTAAACTGGTACTGTTGTCTGCTGCCGGCCCCTGACCTCTGCTTGGATTCCACTCCGCTTGCCTGGGTTCTCCCCAGCCGGTACACACTTCAGTCCGCAGCCTCTGTCAGTCCGCAGCCCAGTCTGTCCCCACCATCAGGGGCTCCAGTGAACACCTGACTGGCAGAGTAGACTCCGGGTTGTGTTGTGCCGGCTGGAGGGGTTCCTAACATTATAACCGGCCATAAACAGATGTTCTGGAGACACAGTTAAGATGGAAGGAAGTGGAACTTCACCGTCTCGGGCGCAAGCCCTAGCGGGCCATGTGGAATCCCTGTACCAAATGATCCAGGGATTGTCTGAGCGATTGTCCACTCAAGAAGAAGCTGCGAAATCCTCGCAACCCACTCAGAGTTCCGCCTGCGAACCTAAGATGAATTTTCCGGATCGCTTCACCGGAAATAGATCCCTGTTCCGGAATTTCAGGGAGAGCTGCAAGCTTTATTTCCGGTTGAGACCCCGCTCCTCCAGTTCAGAGCAACAAAGAGTCGGGATTATTATTTCCCTCCTACAAGGTGACCCCCAGTCCTGGGCCTTTTCTTTGCCACAGACCAGTCCTGCCATGCAGTCCGTAGACGCTTTCTTTGAGGCATTAGGTCTACTATATGATGACCCGGATCGAATGGCCTCTGCAGAAGCCCATCTACGGGCCTTGAAACAAGGCCGGCGGTCGGCAGAGGAATATTGCGCTGAATTCCATAGATGGTCACCTGATAGTGAATGGAATGACCCTGCCTTACGTAGCCAGTTCCGTCTCGGCCTGTCGGAACAGATTAAAGATTCTCTGGTGCAATACCCCTCTCCTACCTCTCTGGAGGATCTGATGCACCTCTCCATTAAAATCGACAGGAGATTTAAAGAGCGGAAAACCGAAAAGTAGGCATCTTCACCTCCATCCGCCTTCATTCCTGTTTCCATGGATGGTGAGGAACCCATGCAATTAGGAGAGTATCAACTCTCCCCTGAGGAAAGAGACAGGAGACGATCACAGGGCCTATGTCTCTATTGCGGCACAAAAGGCCACTTCTCCCGTTCCTGCCCGAATAAGCCGGGAAAAGAGCATGCCTAGGGAACGAGGGGAAAGTTCACCTAGGTCTGCAGATTGTCTCCCTGAAAAATGCTGTATTGATCCCTGCACAGCTCACGTTCAGTGCTCGTTCTGTGGACCTGTCGGCCTTCATTGACAGTGGAGCTGCAGGTAACTTCATTGACTTCGAGTTTGCCCGCTCTGCTGGAATTCCACGGGTTAAACTCAAATCTGCCATCACGGTATGTGGTTTAGATGGCACTCCATTGCCAGGCGGTAAGATTACCTGGGAGACCCCGCCACTACAATTGAACATCGGAGCTCTCCACTCGGAATCCATAGTCTTCCGCCTTATCGAATGCCCATCAGTTCCTTTGATTCTGGGCCACCCTTGGCTATTCCGCCATAACCCTGTCATAGATTGGGTAAAAGGAGAGATTGTCCAGTGGAGCCCTTATTGTACTCAGTCTTGCTTGACACTACCCCTGCGTGTGATGCAGCCTATTCCGGAGCAGCTTCCTTCACACTATCATGACTTCTGGGATGTTTTCTCCAAAAAGGCTGCTGACACTCTACCACCGCACCGGCATTTTGACTGTGCCATTGACCTCATTCCGGGTTAAAAATTACCTAAGGGACGCTTGTACTCTCTCTCTGGTCCAGAGACCCAATCCATGCAAGAATATATTGACGAAAACTTGGAGAAAGGCTTCATCAGGCCATCCAAGTCCCCTGTAGGAGCAGGGTGCTTCTTTGTATCCAAGAAGGACGGGGGATTCAGACCCTGTATCAATTACCGAGTGCTGAAACTTATTACGGTTAAAAATACCTATCCCCTTCCTCTCATATCTGTACTTTTTGACCAATTAAGAGGGGCAACTATCTTCACAAAAATCGATCTTCGTGGTGCCTATAACCTCATACGTATTAGAGCTGGTGATGAGTGGAAGACGGCATTCAACACGCTCTCGGGCCACTACGAATATCTGGTCATGCCATTTGGCCTTAGTAATGCCCCTGCAGTATTCCAGAATTTGATTAATGAGGTGTTACGTGAGTTTCTGGGACACTTCGTTGTTATTTACTTGGACGACATCCTCATATATTCTGAATCATTATCTGTACATCAGGGTCACGTCAGACAAGTCCTACAGAAATTGCGAGAACACCATCTCTATGCTAAACTCGAGAAATGCGAGTTCGAGGTCCAGAAGGTATCCTTCCTAGGTTATATCATCTCCTCAGAAGGTTTCTCCATTTACCCAACCAAGGTCCAAGCAATCCTGGACTGGGTACAGCCGAATAACCTCAAGGCGGTTCAGAGATTCCTGGGATTTGCCAATTATTACAGGAGATTTATTGGCGGCTTTGCTGATATTGTGGCTCCTATCGTTACCTTGACCCGCAAGGGAAGCGACCCAGCTAATTGGTCTCCACAAACAATAATGGCATTTGAAAACCTGAAGAAAGCCTTCGTGTCTACTCAGGTCCTTAGACGTCCGAATCCTAAAGTACCGTTTATCCTTGAAGTTGATGCCTCTGATGTCGGTGCCGGGGCCATCTTGTCACAAAAAGATCCCCATACTCATCGTCTACATCCATGTGCCTATTTTTCCCGTCAGTTTTCTTCAGCGGAATCCAACTATGATGTTGGAAATCGAGAACTGTTAGCAATTAAATGGGCCTTTGAGGAATGGCGACATTGGTTGGAAGGCGCTGCACATCAGGTCTCTGTTATAACGGATCATAAAAATCTACAGTATATACAGTCGGCCAAACGACTGAACCCTCGACAGGCCCGTTGGTCACTGTTCTTCACCCGTTTTAACTTTATAATCACCTATCGTCCAGGTTCTAAAAATGTTCGGGCAGACGCCCTGTCCAGAAGTTTCCTGGCACATCATACTCCGGTCTCTAGCCCAGAGCCTATTGTTCCCATGTCCGTGATTCATGCTGGGTTAACCCAAGACCTAAGTTGCATCCTACAAAGATTTCAGAAATTGGCTCCTGATAATACTCCAGTAGGATGCTTGTTTGTCCCAGTACATCTTAGGAAGGCAGTCCTTGCGGAAGCACACAATAATCAGACCGCTGGACATCCTGGAGTCTTCAAAACGTTGGAAATTCTTTCACGTACGGTGTGGATCTGCCTATCTCTACAGGACACAATACCATCTGGGTCGTGGAAGACCGGTTTAGTAAAATGTCTCATTTCATTCCATTAACCAGACTCCCTTCTGCTCGAGATTTGGCCATCTTATTTATTCAGCACATTTTTCGGCTCCATGGACATCCTACTGACATCGTTTGTGATCGGGGGTCTCAGTTCATAGCCCTGTTTTGGAGATCCTTCTGTACCCTTCTTGTAATCAAGGTCAGTTTGTCATCCGCATATCACCCTCAATCAAATGGGCAAACTGAGTGGGTTAACCAGTCCTTGGAGAAGTTTTTACGTTGCTACACATCAGAGTTCCATGACAACTGGCCCTCCTTGTTACCCTGGGTGGAATTTGCCTACAATAATTCCTGTCACTCATCCACCAAAACCTCTCCGTTTTTTTGCAATTATGGTTTTCACCCCAGGTCCAACTCTTTATATTCACTCAAGTCCGTTGGTACCCAGGAGATCCGCTCCACTGCCAGGGATCTCAGAGTTGTCTGGAAGAAGGTCCAGTCATCAATAAGACTAGCCTCATTTGTGGCAAAAAAAAAATCAGACCGCCATCGTACCATCTGCTCCCTCAAGGTGGGCCAGAAAGTTTGGTTGTCTACAAAAAATATCAGGCTTAGACAGCCTTGTAAGAAGTTGGGCGCTAAGTTCATCGGGCCATTTTCTATTGTTAAGCAGGTTAATTCTGTTGCCTGTAGGCTAAAAATTCCGAGCTCCTTAAGAATCCCCAACACATTTCATTGTTCGCTGTTGAAACCAGTACTGATTCCTAGCCAAACCCAGTCGTCAAGTGTGCTTAGGGGGGATTCAAGCAAACCACCAAGATATGTGGTTCAAAGGATCCTGGATTCCAAAAGAGTGCAAGGACAGGTGCACTTCCTGGTGCAGTGGAGGAACCGCGGGTTAGAAGAACGGTCTTGGGTTCCGCGGAGACAACTCCATGCCCCCAAACAGTTGAAAGAGTTCTTTAAGAAGTTCCCAAGAAAACCTGGGTGTCGGGGTTCATTGACCCGTCCTCAAGGGGGGGGTACTGTCACGAGCCGCTGCGGTACTCACAGCCACCGCGGCTCGCTTCTCATGCGCCCCAGCGTTCCGCCCGTCACCTTGACGACCGGGACGTCATTTCCTCCTCCTGCCCGGCCATCACCAGGGCAACGGCCGGATGCTAGTTCACTAGCGCTGCGTCCCGGCGGTGCTGGTAGCCGGGTGCATGCGCATAAATAGACAGTCTATGGCGCTGATTAACAGGCATTAGCCTGCAACTGTGTAGGTCAGGGACAAGCCCTGATTGGCCCTGCTGGATTCTGGTAATTACTCTGCAGGAGTGTGTTCAACTGCTGATTGGTCTGTGTCTGTATTTAAGGCAATGAGGTCTGCTGCCTCATTGCCGGTTATAGCTTCTGCTACCCAGTCTGCTGACCTGCTTTGTTCCTGTTCCTGTCTATTGAACTTCTACTGATTCTCCGTGTATGACCCTTGGCTTGGATTTGGACTTTGCTTGTGAATCTCGTGACCCTGACCTCTGGCTTGAATACCGACTTCCCTGTCTGCTCGTGACCCTTGACCCCAGCTTGTATACTGGTACTGTTGTCTGCTGCCGGCCCCTGACCTCTGCTTGGATTCCACTCCGCTTGCCTGGGTTCTTCTCCCCAGCCGGTGCACACTTCCAGCCCTCTGTTAGTCCGCAGCCCAGTCTGTCCCCACCATCAGGGGCTCCAGTGTAAACCTGACTGGCAGAGTAGACTCCGGGTTGTGTTGTGCCGGCTGGAGGGGTTCCTAACAGTAGTTACATATTTAACAGGACTTTGTCTTTTAAAAATACATTAAAAGTTATGAGGCTTTTTCTGGAACACTGTAGTGATCTGCACCATGTATTGATTAGAATATCAGATTAGTGTAAGTGCATTTTTATAAAAAGTCACAAGATGCCAGCAGAAGCTCACATTTGAGGAATAATTTACATTGCAGTTGGAGAGATCTATGCAAATATTTTATGAGTATGATATTGTGACAGTCTGAGCTATTTTTAGAATCAGGATGCAATTTGTTTACCCAAACATGGATTTATATGCAATGCAAAGTTAACAATATTTACACTTATCTGTGATATCCTAAACCTTGCTGTGATTTCCTGCAGCTTGTTTTAGACACATAGGAAATCTAACAGCAAGTCTATTTAAATCTTCTTGTGCCTTCAGGTGCTGGACCCTCACACATCAAAATGTCTAATTAACATGAGATTATTGGCGTATATGTTATCCACTCTGTGTTCATAATCTGAGGCTGAGGATGCAGGCTAAAGAAAGGTCCTGCTCCCAGTTAGAAATGGAGATGCATATTGTCGGATTCCTCTGAGAGCCAGGAACGATAATAAAATGAAATAAATAATGTACGGAAGAATGGATCCCCAATGGCTAGATGTTCCTGAAGAAAAGTTACAGAACTCTCAGTGAGCACATACACCTCACTCTGCATCCAAACCACATGCCTGCATGTCCTTTTTAAAATACAACATAAGGGTGGGTAGGAGGGCCCAAGGACAATTCCATCTTGCACTATTTACTATTATTTACATTATGGGCTTTTCCCATCTTGGTATATCTTCTTTTCTAAAATGACAATTTAACATTGAGAATAAAACTTGGATAATGCCTTCTCATTGGCGGTTACAAGAGCCCTCCGCACTCAGGTACTGAAGATTTTGACTGTGCAAGTCTCTGGCTTCACCCTGTGCCAAGTGTCACCTGTCTGGCAGCTTTACAGACTGTTCTGTGACTAGAGGCCTAGACTACTCATTGGACTAGACCCTCAAATGGCATTCCCTCTGCCATTTACTTGCTCAAAACTACCAGCATCCAGTGCTCCAACTTGCCATTTCCGTTTGGGCCTCTATTCGTAGCTCCACTCCGGATGGGCTGCTGGGCCTCGACCATACCACCAATGCTCTTCCCGAGGCCTGACTCCATTCTTGGCACTATCGCGCTCCGTGTCAGGCCCCCGCTTTTTCAGTTGGTGCAGGTGCAATTACTATAGCACTTGGAAGATCAGCACTCCGGTTCTCAAGCCTGCCTATCTGACTGTTCATGCCCCTGTTCAGACACATGGCTGGCATGGAGCATCTCTGCGAGAGTTCCCTTCCACTAGTGACTTTGTGTGCTCTGGCTCCCAATGGGCGGACATTCTTTTTCTTTTTGTCATCCTATATTTATCGAGCACCACAATTTTGTCGCAGTGCTTTACATAATAAAAACAGCTGACCATACAGGGTAAACCAGTACAGAACAATAAACAAATAATATGAAGACTCCACTGTACCTGCTAGGCTTGGAGTTTTTGAATTTGAAGCTGAAGAACTGGTATAGAGACAAGAAGGAAAAGGGCCCTGCTCGTAAGAGCTTACATCCTAAAGGGAGGGCAGACAGCGGGCACAAAGGGGAGTCAATGAGATCTAGCACAGTAGGAGGGGTAAGGGAGCAGGGAGGAGAGAGGTGATGAGAGGAAGCAAGGAGAGAGATGGGTGGCTGGTAGGCTTTGAAGAACAGGTAAGTTTTAAGTGCACGCTCATATAAGGGGACAGACAGACCGTGGGAATGGGAAGTCATTCTAGCTGAGGGGGCAGCACGTAAGAAATCTTGGATTCCGGAGTGGGATAAGGTGATCAGGGCTGCCATCAGGGGGGTACTCTTGTACCGGGCCCGGGGTCACCAGGGGGCCCGGCGGCTCTCTTATATTTTCATTAATTCATTTTTTGTTTTTCTTATGCATGTTGTTTTTACTCCAACTACAAGGGGGCGCCCCGACGGCTGACAGTGAAGCAGTCCTGGAAATAAATCACCAGGCTGCTTTTCACTGAGGGTGGGCTGCAGCACAAGCAGGAGGGAGAGAGATCCCATGTAGCTCAACATCCTGGAGCTCAGACAGGCTGCTCACAGCTCTTCTATTCCCCAATGAGGAACAGACAACATTAGTGTGAGAGGTGAGTTGACTCACATATAGGACTATAGAGCAGTTTTTAGTGTTTGTAGTGTGTGTCACAATTTGAATTGGGGCACTACTGTTTGGCATAATATCTGGGAGCACTACTGTGTGGCATATTATCATCTAGGGTGCACTATTTGGCATAATATTATCTGGGGACACTACAGTGTCCATCATCTGGGGGCAGTATTTTTTGGCATAATATGTTCCGGGGGCACTTGTTTGGTGTAATGTGATTGATTTGGGGGCAGTATTGTTTGGTGTTATATGAACTGAAGGCACTATTGTTTGGCGTTATATGAACTGGGGGCACTATTAGGCACCCTCCCCGTAGACGTTGCTGTACACGCCCCTTCCGGCAGCAAGCTGCGGCACAGAGTATCCCTCGCTCTGTGTCCCTGGGTGCACACCCTAATGAAGTGTTCTGCGCACTCCTATGGGTAGGTGACCTGAACTGAACACTCTGAGAGAGTACTGAGCTAATATCAAATCATTATTGGCAACAGAATTTTCTTGTGGAGTATATCTGCTTACCAGCCTACTGCGTCATCTTTCTATGTCTTATAACATCCAAAATTGTATTTCATCCTCATTATTTGGTATTATTTAAGGATTTTATTCTTGTTATGAAACCATGTTACACGGGCAGCACAGTGGCTAAGTGGTTAGCACTTCCGCCTCACAGTGCTGGGGTCATGAGTTCAATTCCCGACCATGGCCTTATCTGTGTGGAGTTTGTATGTTCTCCCTGTGTTTGCATGGGTTTCCTCCGGGTGCTCCGGTTTCCTCCCACACTCCAAAAACATAGTGGTAGGTTAATTGGTTGCTATCAAAAATTAACCCTATATTCTCTCTCTCTCTGTCTGTGTGTATGTTAGGGAATTTAGACTGTAAGCTCCAATGGGGCAGGGACTGATTTGAATGAGTTCTCTGTCCAGCGCTGCGGAATCAGTTGGCGCTATATAAATAAATGGTGATGATGATGATGATCTGATTCCACTGCAGAACAGTGGTACTCTCACATCTGACAGTGCTGCTGTCCTTGCAATATTCCAGCACTGGCATCTTTCTTTTATTTCTCTACCTGGTCACTTTTAAGCAGGTACTGTAAGTAAATTCATTAGGAATTGAATGGATTATCCTGCAAATTTGGAAACTCACAGTTCCTTTCTTCAGAGCATTTACTTATTATTTTAACTCTTTATCATCATCATCATTTATTTATTTATACATATTCCATAGCACTTTACAATTGGGGGCAAACACAGTAATAAACAAACTGGGTAAAACAGACAAAGAGGTAAGAAGGTCCTGCTTGCAAGTTTACAATATACGGAAGGCCCTGCTTGCAAGCTTACAATATATGGTTTAAATATTATGAACATGTTGTACATCTGTATGGAACACCAGCATTTTATTCAAGCATATCAGTCCCTGTGTATAGTACAATATAATTTACCTACCACATACTCGCACACGTGAGGAGCAATTTAGTAAGAATTCAATGCTTGATGGTATAGGAAGGGGAGAGGGACCTCTGAATGAATGACTTTCTTATAGATAGGAGGCTGGCATGGCCTGTCTGTGCGGTGTGTCAAATGTCTTTTTGTTTACACAATATAGTCACACTCCTCTTACATGGCAGTTTTCAGTTCTACATTAATATATACTTGGGGTGTAGCACAATACTTTATAATCTTTCTTTGTGTCTGCTTACTGTGACTCCGCCTACCACTGCATTTTCCGTTAGCCTCACCTGCCACTGATAACTGATGTGGTTATGGATAATCGAGTTAATCCCGCCTACTTTTGTGTTGGACCAAGAGGGGTGCATGCGTTCATCTGGGGGGCCCTGCCTGTTTCATTTGTACTGGGCCCCACGATTTCTGATGGCAGCCCTGAAGGTGATCAGAGTGGAAGAGAGGCGATGGTCATTGGCTGATCTCAGGGAGCAGGAAGGAGTGTGAAAGGAGAGGAGGTTGGAGATACATGGGACAGTAGAGTGGGAGAGGGCCCTGTAGGTGGGGATGAGGTGTTTGAAAAGGATTCTGTAGGGGAAGGGGAGCCAGTGTAACACAAAGCAGAGAGGGGAAGCAGAAGAAAAGTGGCATGAATGGAAGATAAGTCTTACAGCCGCGGTATATAATGAAGGAGGTCGAGGTGGGAACGGGGAAGGCCGGTGAGGAGAAGGTTACAATAATCAAGACGGGAGATGATGAGTGCATGGATAATGGTTTTAGTGGCATCCTGAGAGGAAGGGCCAGAGAGGGAGCGAATGAAGTGAGAGGTGATGGGATCCAGGTCAAAGGTGGACAGGGGAGAGGAAAGAATGAGGGAGTGGACTTCTTCACCCGAAGTAGGGTGGAAGGAGCACCAGAGTTGATTGTTGAAGGAAGGTGGAGCGATGAGGGGGGAAGGAGAAGGATAGGAGGAGGAGATGTTGAGTCTGAGTTCCTCCTTTATCGCCTCCAAAACTGACGCTTAGTCGGTAGCGGAGAGGGAGAGCGGGATAGGAGGGGGGCGCAAAGAGGAGAGAGTTAAACATGGCAAAGAGGCGACGGGGATTGGAGGACTGAGTAGAGATGAGGGACTTAAAGAAATATTGTTTAGTGAGGGAGAGGGCAGAGCTAAGAGAGGATAAATTTAAAATGAAGGAAGTCGGCAAAGGAGCAAGATTTCCTCCAGAGGCATTCAGCAGCACGAATGCACTCCTGAAGGAAGTGGGTGAATTTGGAGATCTAAGGTTGGAGTTTTAAGCGGCGATGGTGGACAGAGGAGCCAGGGGCGACAGCATCCAAGGCAGTGGTAAGGTAGTGGTTGTAAAGAGAGGTTGTCTGGTCAGTGTAGACCATGGTAGGAAATGGACTTGAAAGGAAGCGAAATAGAGGTAAGGCACAGTAGGAATGACCCAAATTGTACAGTTAGGACATAGGAGGAGGCCAACTGCACCTCCTAGATGATCATTCGGTCTGGTGGTGGGTGAAAGAGAGGCCCCCATAGGAGAGCGCGGCTGGGGAAGCAGTGTCAATAGAAGAGAGCCAGGTTTTGGTAATAGCAAGGTGGTTAAGAGAGATGGAGATGAAGAGGGTAACTTGGATAGAGGGCACTTTGTTATGGGTGGATCTGGAGTTCCAAAAGGCACAGGAGAAGGTGAGGGAGAGAAGAGGGGAGATATGAATGATATTGGCGGGGTTGCTGGAGCGTGGGGGAGGGATGAAGTGAGGGTGGAGAAGGGGGCTAGGGGAGAGGGTGGATATAGGACAGGAGCGAGGAGGCATGGTGAGAGAATGGGAGACGAGAGGTGGAGGGGAGAGAAAAGAAACAGGGGCAGAAGAAACAGGAGGGGAAGTCAAGAGTGTAGAGACAGAGACGAGGAACAAGGACAGGCAATCAATAGAGAAACATACTCAATAATTAAATAAAATAAGAACAAAGTAAAAATGCAGGCAATAAAATTAGGTGATGCTATACTGAGTACAATACCAGGCCGAGAGGAAAATGCCCAAAATACAAATGGTGAATGACCACAGGTACTGGTGGATCTGAATAGAGGGTGAACACAGGAGCAGGTGTACTCAGGCAGTGGTGGAGGGTGATGAGCAGAAGCACAAGTGAGTCCAGGGGAGTCCAGGAGTTGCAGTGAGTCCAAGAGTTCAGGGGTCAGGATAACAGGGAGAGAGTAGGGTTCAGAGGTAGTTGAGGGTGGCAGGGAGGGTAGAAATGAGTGAGGGCCTATAGGTGGATAGTGAATATTGTGTGTCAGATGGCGGCTGTAGTGGTGGGTGGTCGGACATAACGGGGAATAGGGACCCAGTGGACACGGTGGGAGGTAGGGAGGGGGGGGGTGACAGGGTACTTGAGGCGTCCGGTGATGGAGGCCAAGAAGGAAAGGAAAGGAGAAAAAAACATTGAGCGGTCACAGAGGCATCCAGGGAGGTGGTAGGTAGCATCAGATAGAGGGGCAGAATCAGATGGAGGGACAGCAAACAGGGAGAGAATCCAGGCCGAGGAGTAAAGTGAATGTGGAGTGGTGGAAGGCAGGCCCAAGCCGTGGCATGTACTGCCAGAGAGCTTCAGGCAGAGCTGGGGAAGGCCATGCAGACATCTGGAGAGGGTATTGTGACTGAATAAGTTATAAATAACTTATGGTATTAATTTATTGAAAGGAAATAGCGCAAGGCACTTATTTATATAATAATAAATGTACTTATTTTTGATATTGTGGGTATGTTGGTAAAAGAGATATCTTTATTTCTGAGACCAGGGGAAGAAATTAGTTTGTTTTATCTTCTCTAGAGGAAATGCATGATTTCTGAGGTATATATCTGATACAAAAAGGCTTTGTGGAAGAAGTCTTTTGTGTATTGTGATGTGGGGAAATTACTTCTTTGGAGTTTTGTACCTTTCTTTGGGAATGTGTATTCTGCGACTGTCTGAAGAAAGGACCCATGTTAATCTCATGTTAATTAGACCTTTTGATGTGTGAGGGTCCAGCACCTGAAAGCACAGGAAGGTTAAATTAGACTGCTGTAAGATTTCCTGTGTCCAAAATAAAATGCAGGAAATCACAGGAAGATTTAGGATATCACAGATAAGTGCAATTGTTACAATACAGGGTCAATAATCTTGACAACAGAGGATGCCGGAAAAATGTACGGATCTGGGGAATTCCGGAGGACATTGGTATCTCTGCTGTCCTTTCTGCTTCTTATTCCCTGACTCATACTTTACATCTCTTCTTCCTCTTTTCTCTCCTTCTACCTTTGCACTTTCATTTTACTCACCTCTTGTGCTCTCACCATTTCCTCACTCCACTTGTAAGCCCTTACCATTCTTGATTTCTGAATTCTTTCAACTGTCTATTCCACACCTTCTCTAGCTTTATCATGATTTGCTCCTCTTTCACTTCTGTCATCTCCCTCTATCCCCCTTCTTCCCATGTCTCCCTCTATTCCCCTTCTTCCCATGTCCAACCTTTCCATATTCTTTCTCCTCCTCACTCCCCCCTCTCACTTCCCATCCCCCTCTCTATTTCTCTCCTCTCTTCTATTCTGTGCCCCTGATCTAACATGCTGCCCTCTCTTCCATATTTTCCTCTCTCCTCCCTTTCCCCATTCACACCCTTTCCCTCTTGTTCCCTTCGCTGCTCTTCTCTCAGCATCAGTCTGCTCCTGCCTACCACCACCCTCTCTTTCCCCCCAGCTAATCTTCTCCCTCACGTCACTCCTACCTTCTGCCTCTCCCATTCATAAACCCCCTTATCTGCCCCATCTCCACTCCTCCCCTAACTCTTGCTCCCCTGCTCCTTGTCTCCTGTCTGCTGACATATCCCCTCTTATTTCTGCTTCTTGTCCAATTCCAACCCTCTCTTCCTGTCATTCCCCTCGCTCCATATCATACTCACCTTTGCAGACGAGCAACCCCAACAATCTCATCCACATCTCTCCTCTTCCATCTCTTCCACTATCCTGTGGTCTCTGGAATGCCAGATCAATCTGTAACAAATTGACCTCTATCCATGATCTCTTTATCTCTAGATCGTTCAACCTGCTTGCCATCACTGAAACCTGGCTATCCCCTGAGGACTCTACCTCTCCAGCTGCTCTTTCTTTCGGGGGCTTATCCTTCTCCCACACACCCAGACTTAGGGAACGGCAATGTGATGGCGTCGGCATACTTCTCTCCTCCTGCTGTTCTTTTCGGGTTCTTCCCCCTGAACCCTACCTCTTTTTCCTCCTTTGAGGTACACTCTATCCGCCTATTCCACCCAGTCGACATCCGTGTAGAGGTTATATACCGTCCTCCCGGTTCTGTCTCCCAATTTCTTGATCACTTTGCCATCTGGCTCCCTCACTTTCTCTCCTCTGACCTTCCCTACCTCATCTTGCGGGACTTTTTAATATCCCTATAGACAATCCCTCAGACGCTGCTGCCTCCAAACTTCTCTCCCTCTTCTCCTCCCTTGGTCTCTCTCAAAGGACCTCCTCTCCCTCCCACCGCAGTGGCCACTCCCTAGATCTGTTTTTTTCACACCTCGGTACTGTCTCTGACCTCATAAATTCACCTTTTCCTCTCTCGGACCACCATCTCCTCTCTTTTAGCATCTCTCCACTCCTCTCATCTTCCCCATCCCCCAAGGTTACTCTCACCAGGCGTAATCTTGACACAGTTGATCCTACCAGTTTCTCCTCCTCCCTGGGCTTGCTCCTCTCCCCCATCACCACTCTTTCTTGTGTCGATAAGGCTGTCTCCTTTTACAATCGCACTCTTACTGCTGCACTTGACTCTGTTGCCCCGGCTGTCACCGTCAAGCTTCGTCGGTCCCCGCCACAACCGTGGCACACTAAACTTACCCGCTATCTTCAAAAATGCTCCCGCAGTGCAGAACGGCTTTGGAGAAAGTCACGCACTCATGCTGACTTTCTCCACTTCAAGTTCATGCTTGTCTCTTACAGTTCGGCCCTATCCCTCTATAAACAATCTTTCTTTAAAGCTCTCATTTCTTCCCAATCCTCCAACCCCTGTCGGCTTTTTGCCACCTTCAACTCCCTCCTCTCCCCTCCCCCTCTCCCCCACGCTCTCAGCTGTCGACTTTGCTACCCACTTAATTTCCAAGATTGAGTCTATACGTCGCGACATCTCCCAGCAGTCCCTTCTTACCCCACCCTCTCCCCCCTCCATGCCCATTCTGTCCCCCTTCTCACCCTCCTCTGCTGCTGCTATCTCTTTTCTCCCCTCCCCTCCTGCTAGCTCACCCTCCTTCTCTTCCTTCACTCCGGTATCTGCAGATGAAGTCCATACCCTTCTCTCTTCCTCTACCCCCTCCACTTGCACACAGGACCCACTCCCCTCCCATCTCCTCCGCTCCCTCTCTCTTGAAGCCTGCTCCCACCTTGCACACCTCCTCAACCTCTCCCTCTCATCTGGAATCTTCCCCTCCTCTTTTAAACATGTGCTTGTCTCCCCCATACTCAAGAAACCGTCCCTTGATCCCGCCTCTCTCTAATTAGCGCCCTATTTCGCTTCTTCCTTTTGCCTCTAAACTCCTTGAACGGGTTGTCTACAACTGTCTCAACTCCTTTCTCTCCTGTCACTCACTCCTTGACCCGCTCCAATCTGGTTTTCGCCCCCTCCACTCCACTGAAACCGCCCTTACTAAGGTCACTAATGACCTTCTCCTCGCTAAATCCAATAGACACTACTCCCTTCTTATCTTTCTTGACCTCTCTGCTGCCTTCGATACTGTTGACCACGCACTCCTTTTGCAAACTCTCAAATCTATAGGCCTATGTAACACTGTCCTCTCCTGGTTTTCCTCTTACCTCACCAACCGCTCATTCTCAGTCTCTACTCATGATTCTACATCACCCCCTCTTACCCTACCTGTTGGTGTTCCTCAAGACTCCGTTCTTGACTCCCTGCTTTTCTCCCTCTACACCTCCTTTCTTGGTGTCCTCATCTGCTCCTTTGGCCTCCAGTACCACCTCTTTGCTGATGATACCCAATTTATCTTTCATCCGCTGACCTTTGTCCCTCTCAAAATCCTACTTCCACCTTCGGAATATATCTAAGATACGTCCCTTTCTTACCACGGAAGCCACGAAAACCCTTGTTCACTTGCTTGTTATCTCTCGCCTTGACTACTGTAACCTCCTTCTCTCTGGCCTACCTGATTCTCGCCTTGACCCTCTTACTGTTACAAGCCGCGGCGGTGCCCAGCCGCCGCGTCTCCCCTATCTCCGTCCTGGCCGTCGCTATGGCGTCCGGGATGTCAATTCCGGGGGCTCGGCCCGGCCGTTGCCTAGGCTGTGGGTTAGAGCGCCGCGTCCCAGCAAGGGGAACTGCTGGGCGCGTGCTCACATAGATAGCCTGTGGGCTAATTAAATATGGGCAGTATTCTGGCAGAGATAGGCTGATTGGTTGGGGTTAGTATTTAAGGCTACCTCATTGCCGGTTATAGCTTCTGTGCTCCAGTCTGCTGACCTGCTTGTTCCTGCTCTAGTCTTCTGAGACCACTTCTGATTTACCGTGTATGACCTTTGGCTTTGAACTGACTCCACTTGTGTATCCTGTGACCCTGATCCCTGGCCTGTTTACCGTTTCTGCTATCCGCCTGTGAACCCTGACTTCAGCTTGTTTACTGATACCGCTGTCTGCTGCCGGCCATTGACCTCTGCGTGGACCTTACTCCGCTTGCCTGGGTTCTCCCCAGCCGGTACACACTTCACGACCCTCTGTCAGTCTGCAGCCCAGTCTGTCCCCACCATCAGGGGCTCCAGTGAACACCTGACTGGCAGAGTAGATTCCGGGTTGTGTTGTGCCGGCTGGAGGGGTTCCTAACACTTACGTCTATCCTCAATGCTGCTGCCTACCTCATTTATCTCTCACGCCGCTTTATATCTGCAGTCTCCCTCCAACAGTCACTACATTGGCTCCCCATACCCTACAGAATTCAATTTAAACTGCTCACCCTCACCTTTAAAGCTCTTAGTCGATCTTCCTCTCCCTACATCTCTAATCTCATCTCTACCTACACTCCTACCTGCCCCCTCCGCTCTGCCTGTGACCACGCCTCACTACTTCACTGATCGCCTCCTCTCACTCTCATCTTCAGGACTTTGCCCGGGCTGCTCCCCTGCTGTGGAACGATCTTCCACGTTCCATCAGGTTAGCATTAACTCTCAAAGGCTTCAAGTCTGCCCTTAAGACTCATTTCTTTATTCAAGTCTATCAGCCCTCCTCCTAACTTCCTTGTCCTGGCTCTCTCCCCCAGTTAGTATCACCCTATTTGTGTCTCCCCCTTCCCTTTAGGTTGTTAGCTTTCATGAGCAGGGCCCTCTTTCCTTGTGTGCTCCTTCTACTGTTCCTTCACCCTCTGTACCTCATGGCCTGCTTCGCTAGCCCTGTTTTCCCTGTCTTCTTAAGCTTTGGCCTTCTTCTAACTGATTTCAACCATCCCTTTCACTATCTGTCCCAGATATAATCTGATTTGCTTTACCCTTTCACCTGTGTTTGCATACATTTTTGTATCATGCTGTGTCTTGGTTCTGTTTTCTGTATATGTAATGTAAGACGCTGCAGACCCTTTGTGGCGCCTCATAAGTCAAATATAATAACAATAATAATAATACTGTAGATTTAATGATTTGTGCTCCTTTAATGATATATAGCTTATTGTTTATTTTTGATAAGGAGCAGCATTATTACATTTCCTTAAGAGCGCTCACCACAACATTCATGACTGATTTCCTTATAAAAATTCTAGGCCAGGATCCTAATGAACTTATCACATTTGATCGAGCTCACAGTCCTGAAACCATATGGCACTCCAACAGGGAAATGCAGATATGTGACATTTTGTCTGCATTATTATGTTCAAAAGAAAGAAATTCTTAAGAGAATAAGATGTCTGGATGGAATCGACCACGACGGACAGAAACTCCAAATATTCCAGGACCTCTCCTGGCATACTCTCAAGCTGCATCACATGCTCAGACCACTGATGAATATCCTTTGCAAGCAGAACATAAAGTACAAATGGGGCTTACCGTTTAGCCTTCAAGTTATGCACAATGGGAAAATGGAGACTCTACATGATCCCTCAGATAGAAACATTGAAAAATAGAATTTGTCAGCTGGTAAGTAACATTTGGCCTATCTAGTCTGCCCATTTTGTAACCTATGGCAACCTCAAACCCTATTCAATCCTTTGTAAGGATATCATTACATCCCAAGAAAATTTAAATTACTCTACTGTAAGTAGCCTCTATCACCTTTGATGGGAAGTTATTCCACTTATCGACTACCTTTTCTGTGAAGTAATTTTTCCTCAAATTTCCTCTGAACATAATTCCCTCCAGTTTCAGTGCATGTCCTCATGTTCTAGTACTTCTCTTCCATTGAAGATTGTTTCCCTCCTGTACCTTGTTAAAACCCTTGATAAATTTGAAAGTTTATATCATGTTACCCCTTTCCCTTCTCTATTCCAAACGATACATATTAAGATCTTTTGGTTTTTCCAGGTAAGTTCTATGAGATGTACACTCATGGGCAAATTTTTGAGAATGACACAAGTATTGGTTTTTACGTTTACTGATTCAGTGTTTTTTTAGACCTTTTTTGTTTGATGTTGCTATTCCATACTGAAGTAAAATTACAAGTGTTTTATAAGTGTCAAAGGCTTTTATTGATAAGCACATTAAGTTTATGCAAAGAGTCAATATTTGCAGTGTTGACCCTTCTTTTTTAAGACCTCTACAATCAACTTCTGTGTCACATACTGACTGATGGCCGCCCATTCTTGCCTAATCAATGCTTGGAGTTTGTCAGAATTTGTGGGTTTTTGTTTGTCTACCTGACTCTTGAGGCTTGACCACAAGTTCTCATTGGGATTAAGGTCTGGGGAGTTTCCTGGCCATGGACCTGAAATTTTGATGTTTTGAGGAGTGGATTTTTTGCTGGCTTTTTTGACACCAGGCCATCCTCCAAAAGTCTTCCCCTCACTGTGCGTGCAGATGCACTCATATCTGTCTGCTGCCATTCCTGAGCAAGCTCTGCACTGGTGATGCCCCGATCCCGCAGCTGAATCCACTTTAGGAGATGGTCGTGTCGCTTGCTGGACGTTCTTGGGCGCCCCGAAGCCTTCATCACAACTATTGAACCTGTCTCCTTAAAATTCTTGATGATCTGATAAATGGTTGATTTAGGTGCAATCTTGCTAGCAGCAATATACTTGCCTGTGAAGCCCTTTTTGAGCAAAGCAATAATGACCGCACATTTCCTTGCAGGTAACCATGGTTAACAGAGGAAGAACAATGATTTCAAATACCACCCTCCTTTTAAAGCTTCCATCCTGTTATTCTAACTCAATCAGCATGATAGAGTGATCTCCAGCCTTGTCCTCGTCAACACTCTCACCTGTGTCAACAAGAGAATCACTGACCTGATGTCAGCTGGTTTTGGGAGTAATATATCTCATAACTCGGCAACTCCGTTCTGCATCTCTCATCCACACTCATTACATCCTCCCATTCCCGGTTACAGGACTTTTTTCAGGCACCCACTCCATCACACAATAAGACTCTCCTCTGGTCTACAAGCTTTCAAGTTTTCTTTGAAAACCCACTTCTTCAGACAAGCTTATAATATTCCTCAACCACCCTCTTAACCTCACTACATTACCCTATTACCACCCGTCACACAACTACCCCTTGACCAACATTGTAGTGTGACAGGATCATTTAGCTTATGAGTCACTTTTACCTTTGCAATCTGGCTGGTCCGAAATGCAAAATGTAGACTTAAGCTCATGTGTCAAACTTCCATTGTCCCATAGATTGTAAGCTTGCGAGAAGGGCCTTCTCACCTCTTTGTCTGTCTTACACAGTTTGTTTATTAGTTTACTATGTTTGTCCCCAATTGTAAAGCGCTACGGAATATGTTGGTGCTATATAAATAAATGATGATGATGATGATGGCAGTGCTGAAATTAAGTGGAAATGTTATTTTTGGGATAAAATTCATTGTCATGGTACATGAGTGACTTTTAAATTAATTGCAATTCATCTGATCACTCTTCATGATATTCTGGAGTATATGCAAATTGCCATCATATAAAGTGAGGTAGCAGACTGTGAAAAATAATATTTCTGTCATGCTCAAAACTTTTGCCATGACTGTATGTCATGCACTATTTTAGTTGCTTACTGTTTACAGTCTGTAATCTAAAAAAGGCCATACCAATGACCTACACAGTGACAATATTACTTCTTTCTTCTACTAATTCCTCTCCCTATGCAACAAAGCACCTGACTTGCCTTTCTCATTGCTTTGTTACATTGCTTACCTGCCTTTAAGTCACCTGAAATAGTGACTCCTAGGTCCCTTTCCTCCTCAGTAGTTTCGATTATAGTGCCTGTAAAGAACACCCCAGCATGTCTCAGATAAAGCAATCTAAGCAGCTGATTATGACTGGTGTTACCTTAGTTAATTAACAATGAATACACCTTTTCTGCCAGCACAAAGGATTTATTATGGTGTCCTTATGTTCACCAGAACCACTTATTAATGTTTCACACTTAAATCATATTACACATGTAGCATGAGCCACCCTGGGCTTCTTAAGTTCACAAAGAATCACAGAGAACACACTAGATTATATTGATTTAATCTGAAAAATGTTTAGAAGGCTTATTTACAAAAATGAATAACAAAGACAATATGTTGCACAAATGAGTTTCAAAAAATAAAATAGGAAATAAAAACCAGAGTCCCTACTTACAAGTTCAGAAATTGGCATGTGAGTACAGATTGAGAAGAATAGCACATTTCAGTGGTGATAGAGCTCCCCCAAGAAATGAACACTGTACTACTGATACAAGGGATTTTTAAACCATTTTTTGTTGGCTCTTCACCCCCCAGCTTAGGAATTTTATTTTCACCTAAGTTAGATAGATGCCCAAAATGACAGGGCTTTCGAAGTAAACTATGGATGTCCTGAGACCTGGCATTTCGCAAGACCTGAGTTATCACCTCTGCTCATTTGGTCTGGCTAAGTCTAACTCCTCTGCATACACAAACTACTCAGATCTTATCTGTCTCTGGGCCTGGCTACTTTCAAAAGACCACTGACACTTGCCTAGGTCAGTTAACAAAATACATTTTGAAAGGTTACATAAAATATTCAGTGTTAGATAAACTACATTTTGTCACAATGCCGTTGATACTATATTTAGCCTCTGGGCTTATGAGACCTAGGTGAACTATTTCACATTTTTTTGGCATTAAACTGTAGTTACCACGCTCTTGACCAATCCTCTAGTCTATCTAGATCATCAATTATTTGTTTTACCCCTCCTGGTGTGTCTACCCTGTTGCATATCTTTGTGTCATCAGCAAAAAGGCATTATTTCCCTTCAATAACATTTGCAATATCAATTTTTAAATATATTAAAAAAAACTGGTCCAAGTACAGATCCCTGGGCTACTCAAATAGTAACCTTTCCATCCTGTGAATGTACTCAATTTACTACAACTGATTTTCATCCTGCAACCAAGAACTTGTAGAAACATCTTAGAATCCAATCAAGTTTATTTAACAGTTTGCGAAGTGGGACAGTGTCAAAAGCCTTACTAAAGTCTAGATAAGTTACATCTACAGCCCCCCCTTGATCTATTACCTTAGACATCCAGTAAAAAAAATAAAAAAAAAATAGTTTGACACGATCTACCCTCAGTAAATCCATGCTATTTGGGATCTTGTAAATTGCTAAATTTGCCATATTCTACCCACTACTGATTTAATGCTCACTAGTTGGTAGTTACTTGCATCTTCCATGTTTCCACTTTTGTGCAGTGGGACAACATTCACTCTTTTCCAGCCCTCTGGAATTACTCCTGTATCTAGTGACTAGTTGACAAAATTATATTAATTGTGTTATCAGCACCAATTTAAGCTGTATTAGTATCATTAGATGTATCTCATTTTTTTATTTTTTTTTAAATAAGTTTTTATTGAGGTTTAACAACAAATACAAGTTATATAAATGTATTTTCAACAGTATTCGTTTTGGATGGCGAGTGATAAAGAGATTATAACATCATAACACTAAGCCAAAGAAGATTAAATGTATCAAAGAGAATATACATTCCCATCCACAAAAGGTGGGTATTGCTAACCTGACACATAGAACACAAAGACAGACAGGTGGGGGGGACACAAAGGAAAAAAAAGGGCAAGAATGGGGGATGGCATGATGCAAGTCTTCATAGTAAAAGGTCTACAGCGTATACAGAGTAGGTATATGACAAAGCCTAATCCATCAATCAGAAGCGTTTGATACAACCCTGTACCTAAAGATTGATGGTTGTATCTCATTTTTTAATGAATATTGAGACAGGATGGACTGCCTGTCTATTCCACCCTGTCTGCTGTTGCTGGGAACCTACTGGGCTTACTTTGCCACAGTTCCCTTTCTTTATCCCAATTGGGGGCAGTTGTAATACATTGCAATAATATTGAAAAATTTTGGAGGTTATTGCCCACACCTGCCAGGACTGGTGTTTAGTGATCTAACACACACTGCTGGCTGTAGTGCTCACATAATGCCTGTTATAATAGAATAAACCATTGTTTCTCCTATTAGAACTGGACACTGTTAGGCTCCAAGAGAAGGGTGCCAAGTAAAAACTGCCGGATGGAGCACCCAGGAAATAGGTGCTGGGGAGAACTCTGCATAGGGAATGTCAGAGAAAAGCTGGAGAGTGACAGCAGCGTTACACACACACAAACACACACGTCCACTCTGCCCAGCAGCTCTACACCGTCGAAGTAATTATTAACAAAAACCCTATATTACTAATTAGTTCAATAGAATGAACCAATGAACTTGAATTTTGTTTCTGTGCTTTAAGAGAACACACATATTGCACAATACAGAATTAGATAACAAGAGACATGTTTTTAGTAAATTTCCATTATTGCACAATTCATGAACAAAACAACAGGTTATATAATTGTCATGTGATTTTATTTCACAATCACCTGATATGTCCAAAGAAATATTGGTCAAGATGACCGGCCAAAGAGAACATGTCACATTGCCAGCAGTGATGTAAGCTGGGAAGGTGTGTTTTAAAGTAATAAAGAGCATCATCTCTATAAATGTAGGAGTTAATTAAATATAGTGTCAATTGGCATTTGAGACCCTGGGCGTAAGTCTGCTTCGTCCAGTATGGCTGCGAGTCTAAGGGGTGATGTATGTGGGGTGAGACGTATGTGTTTTCTACACTAAGTGTGTTTTTCTCACAAAGTGTTAGAAAATGCACAGGTAGACAACACAGTTGGACAAACATTGGATTACTCCCAGGACTAGGCTATATCTGTAAAGTCTATTTTTGCAATACTTGTCTATCTATATGGAACACTGCAAAGAGGTAATTCTTTAAAAACCCCTTACTTTTTTGCTTTTACTCTCATCACAATGTTTAACAAATTGCTCTTCTTGGTCTCTTTTCATGGCAATATTTTTAGGACTGTGTCATCTTTCACCCCTCCACCAACACAAACATTTGTCCACATTGCACCTTCATTACTCCACTCATCTCTAGTTAACACCCATGAACTGTTGTCCTATTTATTATCTCTAACAAGTAAAGCCTCCACCTGTCACCAGAAAATAAAAGGTCACACATCTGTCACGAGCCACGGCGGTACGCAGCATCCTGGAGTGAATTAGCAGCTATCGCGTGCTTTAGTTTCTATGCTGTTATCCTTGTGGCATAGATGTAGGAGGGTGTAGGGACATCCTCCAACACCAGGGGGAGCTCTCATATGATTTAAACTGGTTCATTTATATTTTTATACATGCTTCCTGGTTTATGTTATTACCTATGCTAGTTCTAGCTAGCAATTAATTAGCTGCCTCCTGAGGCTGATTCTCAGCCCTGTCCTCCTCGGCTTAGTACTATTTAAGGCAGTGAGATCTGAGCCTCACTGCCGGTTATAGCTTTTCTGTCACAGTCCTGCTTGCGCCTAGTTCCTGTCCTGTGGATACTCTGTTGGATTATCCGTGTATGACCCCTGCTTGGATTTGGACCCTGCCTGTTTTGCTCGTGACCCTGACCTTTCTTGCCTATATCTTGGACCTTGCTACCGTGCCTGTGACCTCGGCTTGTTTATTGGATTCGTCTGCTGCCAGCCCTCGACCCGTGCCTGGACTTCACTCCTCTTTCCTGGGTTCTCCCCAGCCGGTACACATTTCACGACCCTCTGTTAGTCTGTGGCCAAGTCTGTCCCCACCACTAGGGGCTCCAGTGAACACTAGACTTTCAGAGCAGACTCTGGGTTTTGCTGTACCAGCTAGAGGGGTTCCTAACAACATCTTACAATCCCCTTACCTATCTTTCTCTCTCTGCTTCTATTAGCCGGTGATATATCACCCAATCCAGGTCCCCTACACTCCTCACACACATACATCAGAACACTACCACTCTATAGCAAACCTCAAACACATTACCTTCCCCCTCTCGGATCATCACCTTATCAGCTACATGCTCACCCCCACTGCTCTAACCTCTCTACTGTCTAACTCTACTAAGCCTCCTCATACCTGCAGAAATCTTAATTCTATTAATATTCAACAATTTTTCCACCTCTCTCCAACACCTTCTCTCCCCTATCTCTACATTCTCCTCCCCTGAGATGCTAGTACCTCATTTTCACAAAACCTTAGCAACAGCGACACTACATACTACACGTCGACTTCGATGTCAGCCGAGGCACACTACAGCAACGCAAAATCTTCAAAAACTTTCAAGTAAAGCAGAATGTCACTGGCGTAAAACTTGCACCTCTAATGACTTCTTCACATATACTTCTATCTACCGCTCCTATCGAAATGCTCTGGACACTGCAAAACAAACATACTTCCAATCTCTTATCTATGCTCAGGCTTCTAACCCCAAACGCCTTTTTAAGACATTTAAAGCTCTTCTCAATCCTCCAACCCCAAACCCTTCATCTACTATCAGTGCCCAGGATCTTGCCTCCTATTTCAAGGACAAGATTGATAAGATCAGACTAGAATTGGTGTCCTCTTCCACAACAAGCAATTTGCTCAATTCCTTCCCACCAACCTCTGACACCCTCTTTTCATTTGACCCCACAAATGAAGAGGAAATTTCTACTCTCTTCTTATCCTCCTACTCTACCTCGTGTCCTCTTGATCCTATTCCTTCGCAAATTGGTAGATCCCTGTCTCCTGTGCTCATCTCACCTCTAACTAAAATCTGTAATCTCTCGTTCTCTACTGGCATCTTTCCATCACTATACAAGCATACAAACTCTCTCTCAAATTACCGTCCCATCTTTCAGCTGCCGTGCCCCTCCAAGCTTCTAGAGAAAGACTTGCCTACACTCGCCTCACACGCTTCCTTTCTGCAAACAAGCTGCTGGATCTTCAGTCTGGCTTTCGTTCTCAACACTCCAGAGACTGCATTGACTATGGTTGTCCATGATCTGAAAACTGCTAAAACTAAACGCTATTACTCTCTCCTAGATCTCTCCGCTGCATTTGACACCGTTGACCACTCTCTTCTCATACAAACGCTGCAATCCCTAGGGCTTCAAGACACTGTTCTATCCTGGTTCTCATCCTACCTTTCTAATCGCTCTTTCACTGTTAATTTCTCTGGGGCCGCCTCTGCTCCGCTTCCTTTATTAGTTGGAGTACTGCAAGGCTCAGTGCTAGGTCCTCTGCTGTTCTCTATCTATACCGCTTTTCTTGGATATCTAATAAGTTCCTTTGGATTTCAGTATCGTCTCTATCCGGATGATACCCAAATTTATCTATCCTCTCCTGATCTCTCGACATCTGTGTTGTCCCGTGTAACTGACTATCTTTCTGCCATTTTTTATCTCGGATGTCCTCTTGCCAACTCAAACTTAATCTTTCTAAAACAGAGTTAATAATATTCCCACCCACCAACAAGAGCATACCTGACATTTCTATCTCTGTTGATAACATGACCATAAATCCCACCCCACTAGCTCGCTGCCTAGGTGTAATCCTTGACTCACACCTATCCTTTGTTCCCCACATTCACTCTATATCTAAATCATGTTACATACATCTAAAAAACATTTCAAGAATTCGCACATATCTCACACAAGACACTGCAAAAACCTTAATTCATGCACTTATCTCCCACATTGACTATTGCAATTCCCTCCTTACTGGCCTTCCCAAAAAAAGACTCAAACCCCTACAATCTATTTTGCACGCTGCGGCAAGATTGATTTTCCTTGCAAATCATTATTCCTCTGTTGAATCACTCTGTATGTCTCTACACTGGTTGCCTGTTTTCTACCGAATCCAATATAAAATACTTTTACTAACCTACAAGGCCATCAACAAAGCTGCACCAACCTACATCTCCTCTCGTCACAAAATATCTCCCAACTCGGCAACTCCGTTCTGCGTCTCTCATCCACACTCATTACATCCTCCCATTCCCGATTACAGGACTTTTTCCGGGCTGCACCCACTCTATGGAATTCTCTCCCTCACACAATAAGACTGTCCTCTAGTCTACAAGCTTTCAAGCACTCTGAAAACCCACCTCTTCAGACAAGCTTATAATATTCCTCAACCACCCTCTTAACCTGACTACATTACCCTATTACCACCTGTTCTTCAAATACCCCTTGACCAACATTGTTGTGTGACAGGATCATTTAGCTATGAGTCACTTTTACTTTTGCAGTCTGACTGGGCTGACTGCAAATGTAGACTTAACCTCATGTGTCAAACTCCCATTGTCAAATAGATAGTAAGCTTGCGAGCAGGGCCTTCTCACCTCTTTGTCTGTTTTACCCAGTTTGTTTATTCGTTTACTATGTTTGTCCCCAATTGTAAAGCGCTACGGAATATGTTGGCGCTATATAAATAAATGATGATGATGATAGTATCATTTTAATAATAAACTATAGAAATATTAGATTTTAGAAACCTGCTCATCTCATTTACTATTTAAAAGGATGGAAAGAGAATATCTTATACAATACACACACACACACACGCGTCCCCATTGCCCAGCAGATTTACAAACACACACACAGAAACACTACCCCTCTGCCCAACAACTCTACACACACACGTCCGTCCCCTCTGCCCAGCAGCTTTACACACACATACCTGTCCCCTCTGCCCAGCAGCTCTAAACACACATACACGTCCCCTCTGCACAGCAGCTCTATACACACACACACACGTCCCCTCTGCCCAGCAACTCTACACACTAACGTCCCCTCTGCCCAGCAACTCTACACACACGTCCCCACTGCCCAGCAGAGTTACTCATGCATGCCCCCTCTGCACACATGCTTTACTCACAAACGTCCCCATTGCCCAGCAGCTCCACACACACGTCCCCTCTGCCCAGCAGCTCCACACACATGTCCCCTCTGCCCAGCAACTCTACACACACACACACACGTCCCCTCTGCCCAGTAGCTCTACACACACACAAACACACACACACGTCCCCTCTGCCCAGCAGCTCTACACACACATACACACGTCCCCTCTGCCCAGCAGCTCTACACACACACACACGTGTCCACTCTGCCCAGCAGCTCCACACACACGTCTCCTCTGCCCAGCAGCTCCACACACACGTCCCCTCTGCCCAGCAGCTCTACACACACATACACATACACATACACGTCCCCTCTGCCCAGCAGCTGTGTTGGGGCAGGCTCCGGCGTGTTGCGCCATTTGGCCCCACCCTCTAAACATCAATCGCCTTTTTGGACCAATTGGGGCAGGGGGCGGGGAAACAATTGGGCACTATTCGCATCCTAAGGCCGGCCCCCTGCACCATACTGCTTGAGTGGTTAGAAACTCTCTCGGGAGGACTCCCAGAAATTTGAGAGTAGGCAACTATGAGTTTTATTCATATATGTCCCATCTGCCCACATGCCTCCCTGCGAAGCAGCTTTACGTACACCCTTAGCCCACATGCTGAGAAGCTGCTTTACACACACATATCCTCCCCATCACATTACCCCTTCTGTTTACTCTTTTCTCCACCAATGTCTTCCACGTACATAGGAACAGGAAACTGTGCACCAGCAGCTTCCTGCACTATGTATCATGTGACTGCATCACATGACCTTGTGATGTCACAGTGAGAAAGAATGTACATTTGTGGAACGTGCTCAAGCTACGGCGACATTTTTACCTGGGAATTGGAGAGTGAGATGGCGGACTACGAGAGCGCTCAGAGAGGACGTTTAAAATTGAAAGGAATCGGCGATATCAGTATGGGAAAGAAGTAAGTAGTTTGACCGGAGAGCTCTAGTTATTCTTGAGCGAATAATGTGTCTTTTCCCCCTCACATATTATCACGACATTTCAGCTGGTAACATGTAGATTTAAGTTCTGAGCAGTAAATGTTGGAAAATAGGGAGAATCACAAAAGATACACTGCATCTGATTTCTGCTCATAGTTAAATGTACGCAAATAGCTCAACTCCAAACAGGTACCCCAAAATGTTATCTCCCGGCAGAGTGAATGGCACATTTATACACATTTCTCAAGATTTGAGATACATAAACGCTTAATTTGTATGACTTTTTGCATCCTTTCCATATGTTTTTTTTTTACATTTTTTTTTTTAACTTTTCCATGTGAGGCGCCATTAGGTCTACAGCACTAATAAATCCAATGCAAATAGGATCTAATAGTAACTAGCAAAACAATTCTTCCTGTTATTTACATAGGTATTGATTTCCATAGTAGACTGATGTCTCTGCCATATATACTATAGAAAGGGAAAATGGAAATTGATTAATGATTAAATTCATTAATGAAGTCTGTTAATTGTTTTTGAAATTAACAATGCTTTTTATATGGGTATTTCTGGTATTCTAAAATATAACTTTACTTATGTTTGTAGTTTTCCCTAAATAATTAGAAAAACAATAACATGACTTAGTATTGTAAAAATGATTGACACTATTGACATAGAAGTGGTGTTATTGCTACTTCCTTGCCTACCTACTTCCTTCACTCTGGCATCTGCAAATGAATTCTGCACCCTGCTTTCCTTCTCACCCCCCAGTACCTGCCCACTTGACCCCATCTCGTCCCACCTCCTCAGCCCCCTCTCTCTTGAGGCCTACTCCCACATTGCCCACCTCCTTGACCCTGCCTCCCTCTGTAATTAACGCAATATCCTTCAACGTCCCTTTGCCTCCAAACTTCTCAAAAGGGTTATCTACAGCGTCTCGCCTCCTTTATCTCTTTTCACTCACTCCTTGACCCACTCCAGTCGGGCTTTTGTTCCCTCACTTTACTGAAACTGCCCTCACTAAGGTCACTATTGTCCGTCTCCTCGCTAAATCTTAAGGGCATTTCTCCCTTCTTATCATTCTCGACCTCTTTGCTGCCTTCGATACCTTTGACTACTGCCTCCTTTTGCAAATCAAATCTATAGGCCTCTAACACTATCCTCGCCTTGTTTTCCTCTTATCTCACCAACCTCTTCTCTTCAGTCTCAACACTTGACTCTACATCCCCCACCTCCTCGTCCCTTAGCTGTTGGAGTTCCCCAAGGTTCCACTTTTGGCCCCCTTCTCTTCTCCCTCTACACCTCCTCCATTGGTGACCTCACTTTGGCTTCCGGTACCACCTCTATGCTGATTATACCCAAATCTATCATTCATCAAGTGTGTCTCCTACTGTCTCTCTCCCATCTCATCTTGGATGTCCAAGCGCTTTCTTAAACTCAATATTTCCAAGACTGAGTTAATCATCTCAAATACCCCCTGCCCCCACTCTTTCTATTAATAATATGACCCATTCTTTCTGTCCCTCAAGTCTGATGCCTGTGGATCATCTTGAACTCTTCCCTCTCCTTCAAACCTCACATTCTGTCCCTCTCAAAATCCTGTTACTTCCACCTCCAGAGTATATCCAAAATTCGGCTCTCACCATAAAAGCAACAAAACCTCTTTTTCACTCACATTTAATCTCTCGTCTTGATTTCTGTAACAATCTTCTCTCTTGCCTACCTGACTCCCACCTTGCCTCTCAAGTTTATCTTCAATGTTGCTGGCCGCCTTATATTTTTCTCCCGCCGGTTTATCTGTCAGTAGCTACATTGGCTCCTTGTGGACAACAGAATTAAATTTAAACTCCTGACCCTCGCAAATGCTATTTTGCTTTTATTAGTATTACTATTAGACTGTAATACAGGGTGATTCAAAAGTCGCAGTACACCCTTTTATTTCAAAAACTCTACAGGAATTGGGCCGATTTCAAGATGGCGCCCATGTTTGGTACATACCGTAAAAGATAGACCACGTCACCCATACCTTACTGGAGTATTCAGGTTTCCCAATTTCCTGTAGAGTTTTTGAAATAAAAGGGTGTACTACGACTTTTGAATCACCCTGTATTATATTTTGAAGGTTCCCATATCCAGGCTTCTTTCCATACTCTAAAACCATTATATCTAAGATACAAGTTGACTTATTTTAAAGAGATGCTATTAAGATTTACAAATGTGAGCTAAAGTTACTTTAACGGGAGAGTTTTTTTCCTTAATGCAACAAACTTCCTGTCATTAGTAATTTTGTTGAAGAACAGTGCGTTACTCACTTTTAGCCACCTTTTGCAGA